>NW_026057577.1:6421940-6548020 GCF_023721935.1 Panthera uncia | reverse complement strand
AGCAGGATCTCATATTCTTTAAAAAAATTTTTTTTAACGTTGACTTATTTTTGAGACAGAGACAGAGCATGAACAGGGGAGGGGCAGAGAGACAGAGAGAGGGAGACACAGAATCTGAAACAGGATCCAGGCTCTGAGCTGTCAGCACAGAGCCCGACACGGGGCTCGCACTCACGGACCGCGTGATCATGCCCTGAGCCGAAGTCGGATGCTTAACTGTCTGTGCCACCCAGGCACCCCTCATATTCTTTAGACATTAAAAATATCATAAGATGTGGGGCGCCTGGGTGGCTCAGTCGATTAAGCGTCCGGCTTTGGCTCAGGTCATGATTTCGTGATTCGTGAGTTGGAACCCCACATCGGGCTCTGTGCTGACAGCTCAGAGCCTGGAGCCTGCTTTGTATTCTGTGTCTCCCTCTCTCTCCCTGCTCATCCCCCACCCCCATGCACTCTGTCTCTCTGTCTCTCTCTCTCAAAAATAAATAAGCATCAAGAAAAATTTTAAAATGTCATAAGATGTTATATAAAAGTTCATGACAATAAATTTGAAAAATGAAGACAAAATAGATTCCTGGAAAACCACACATACAACCCAGCAAAATAGAAAAAGGAAGATCTAGAAAATTTGAAGACTTTAAATATTAAAGAAATTTCACTCATAATTTAAGACCTTTCTACAAAACACTCTAGGCCGGATGGTTTTGCTGGTGAATTGTCCCATTTAAGGAAGACATTGCAACCATCTCTCTTCCAGAGAATACAAAAAGAGGGAACACTTTCATGAGAAAAAATAACAGCAGGTGGCGCTGGAGTGGCTCAATCGGTTAAACCTACTACTCTTGATTTTGGCTCTGGTCATAATCTCAAGAGATTATGGGTCCAGCCATTGGGTTCTGTGCTGACAATGCAGAGCCTGCTTGGGATTCTCTCTCTCCCTCTGTCTCTGCCACTCCCACAAATGCACGTATGCTCGCTCTCTCTCTCTCTCTCAAAATAAATAAACTTAAAAAAAAAAGATGGGGCACCTGGGTGGCTCAGTTGGTTAAGCATCCGACTTCTGCTCAGGTCATGATCTAGCTGTTCGTGAGTTCAAGCCCGGTGTCAGGTTCTGTGCTGACAGCTCAGAGCCTGAAGCTTGCTTTGAATTCTGTCTCCCTATCTCTCTGCCCCTCCCCCACTCATGCTCCGACTCTCTCCCTCTCTCTCAAAAATAAGTAAATATTAAAAATTTTTTTAAAAAAAGAGAGAAAGAAAGAAAAAAAGAAAAGAAAAGGTAACAGCAGGCCTGGACCCTTTCTTCACAGAAGTAAGCCTGACTGGAAAAATGACCTGGAGTTTCCTACCTTAGAGCAGTGTTTCCTTGGAAGATGTGGAGTCAAGATACAAGTGAAATGCCATTCATGAACAATTGTTGATGAACCCTGTTTACAGTGAACCACCCCCCCCCCGTCTGTGTGACTGTGCCTGGACCCAGAGAGCTGTGAATTGGCATGGGGGGGCCAGGACCACAAGTGCCTGGAGGAAAACCAAGGTGGTGGCTTCTCTGTGTTGAAGTGTGGTGGATTTGCATCCCATCAAGTTAGCTGAGCTAGAATTGCTTACCAGAATTCCCATCCCCGTGAAGTTCCAGGTCCGTGTGGGCTACAGAGACATTTCACCAGAGATCATGGAAGTGGAAGTGAAACAGCAGCCATATTCTTTTTTTTTTTTAAGTTTTTAAGGTTTATTCATTTTTCAGAAACAGAGAGAGACAGAGCATGGGAGGGGCAGGGGAGAGCAGAGAGAGGAGATACAGAATCTGAAGCAGATTTCAGGTTCTGAGCTGTCAACACAGAGCCTGATGAAGGGCTTGAACTCACAGACTATGAGATCATGACCTGAGCTGAAGTCAGATGCTTAACCAACTGAGCCATCCAGGCGTCCCAGCAACCATATTCTTTGATGCAATGCCCTGTTGTGGCCCTCATAGCATGCTTATCTGCTGGCTCACTTGGTTGGTATAGGCAGCTGTTCCAAGCACACAGCTCTTCTAGCTCCTGCCAGAATCTCCTTTGGCTTCTCAGGCTCTGGGCCAGGTGCATGTATAGCTCCATGATGAAGGGTGCCAGGAGGTCACTTTCCTCATCTAAGCTGGAGGCTTCAAGACAGAGATAGATGGACATGGGTTCCAGTCCATTCTCATAGGCTCTGATCCATGCCTACAGGTCTTAGCTTGTCCTTATTTCCCCCTCTTCACATTCAAATCTCTTCTGATTGCCTGGTCTGCTGACTTCAGGTTCTAGCACCAGACACAGAAGCAAGAGTTGACCCATTGTTCAACCAGCTCCCATGCTGCGTGAGGTGCAACTCCTCTAACAAATCCCTATAAGCACCTGCACGTTCTGCTTCTCTGATCAGATCCTGACAAATACACAGTCACCTTGATGTAGTCTGTGGCAACCATAAATTCTTCCCTGTGAGTGTGGGGTGGACAAGAAGCTGCATACACAATGGGCGCCTGGGTGGCTCAGTTGGCTAAGCGTCCAACTTCGGCTCAGGTCATGTTCTCATGGTTCATGAGTTCAAGCCCCGCGTCGGGCTCTGTGCTGACAGCTCAGAGCCTGGAGCCTGCTTCAGATTCTGTGTATCCCTCTCTCTCTGCTCCTCTCCCGCTCATGCTCTGTCTCTCAAAAACAAATTAAAAAGTGTTTAAAAAAAGAAGAAGAAGCTGCATGCATGAATAGTTGCCGAGTCCTTCCCCCCAGTGCATCCTACCAGGAGGTACATGCTGTTGATGTGTCTCATCACTGCTAACATCAGCCTTGGTCACTTGCTTAAGGTGGTGAATGCCATTTTCCTCCACAATAAAGTTGCTATTTTCACCTTTGTAATTAATAAGCACCCTGTTGGAGGAGACTTCTAGATTACTAATGTTTAGCTGCCGGCATGGTTCCTTGCTGGCAACAATTTTTACAGCGGTGCTTGCCAAGTAGTGATTTTCTATTTCCATCATTACTTCTACATTGATGAATTAGAATGCTGTTATAAGAAAGGGGTTCCCCTTCTCCCCTATTTAATTATATTTTTAAATACTTATTTATATCAGATTGATGGATATTGATTTTATCATGTGGGTTATAACCCATTATTTATTTTGTTCCTCAAATGTTCCCACATTTGGCCATTGGGACCCCTTCAAGCTGACTCCTCTGTCAAAAGACCATCTTCTGATTTGTGTATTTCCTCTATTGTTTATATATTTGCTGTTTTATTTGCTTCTAGGCAAGTGATGAGTTCCTTTTCCTTCTAATTTATTGCTCTTTTTCCCTAAATTTGCAGGCAGAAACTCAACAAAGTTGACTTTAAATTTTCACTCTTGTACAATATAAACATCTAAAGTGTTGGGGAGCATATGTGGAATTTGAGAAACTTAACAGAAGACCATTGGGAAGGGAAGGGGGAAAATAGTTTCAAACATAGAGGGAGGCACACCATAAGAGACTCTTAAATACAGAGAACAAACTGAGGGTTGATGGGGGGGCAGGAGAGAGGGGGAAATAGGTGATGGGCATTGAGGAGGGCACTTTTTGGGATGAGCACTAGGTGTTGTGTGTAAATGATGAATCATGGGAATCTACTCCCAAAGCCAAGAGCACACTATACACTGTATGTTAGCTAACTTGACAATAAATTATATTTTAAAAAAAAGAACTGGATCTTGAAAAAAAATAAAGCACTGGGGACCAAGCATTCTTGTCCCCTCAAAGGTCCTTCTGGCTGGACTGAGAAACAAATTGTTACGAGATAGACTAACAGGAGAAAAACAAATTTAATAAGCATATGAATGGGGAATCCATATAGACATGGAAATTCCAAAACAGTCAGGCAAAATGAGGTATATATATATCATTCTGAACTAAGAAGAGAGTAGGGGTCTGGGACTTCAGAAGAAAGGAATACACTTCACAGGATGATAAGATCAGGGGTTTGATAATTAGATGTTTGCCCTGCCATACAGATGGGCCACTCAGATAAAACTTCTCTCTGTTAATAACCTTTATTCTGGGAAAGACCTCCAATTTAGATTCTTCTGTGTGATTAAGAAGGATAAAAGTTTCTCTTAAGCCTGAAGGATCTCACGTGCCTTTAGCTCAAAATAATACACACGCCAAAGTGGCATATTTGGGAGGAAGGGGATCTGTCCTGAATCCCTATGAAAGCTATAAATTTCTCTCTAAGCTCTACATTAGCTGCATTTCACAAATATTGCTATTTTGTTTTTTGTTTTTTCCCTAGCTTTCAGTTTAAATACGTTCTAATTTTCCACAGCATTCTTTCTTTGACCCATTCATTATTTGAAAGTGTTCTGATCAATTTAACATATTTAAGAGTTATCCAGATTGTTTTTTGTCTTTGATTTCTAATTTAGTTCCACTGTGGTCAGAGAACATGTGCTGTATGATTTCAATCATTTTGCATTTAGTAAGATTTGTTTTCTTGACCAAAAAGTGGTCTAGTTTGATGAATGCTACATGTACACTTGAAAAAAGTTTATATTCCAAGGTTGTTCAGTGTACCGTTTTACATATATCAGATTAAATTGGATGATAGTAGTGTTAAAACTATTCATTTCTTACTGATTTTTTTTTGGTCTATTTTGGCTTATATCAATTACTGAGGGACAGTGTAAAAATTCCTACCTATAATTGATGATTTGTCTAATTCTCCATTAGATTAGTCAGTTTTTGCCTCCTGAATGTTAAAAGTTCTTCTGTTGAGTGTACACACTTATAAGTATTATATCTTCCTGATGAACTGAACCTTTTATCATCATGAAATGTCTCTATCTATGGTAATAGCCCTTATCCTGAAATTTACTTTGTCTAGACACTCCAGCTTCTTCCTAGTTTCTTTATTTTTTTATGACAACTGACAGTTTCAAGAAAATAAGGAAAACCATGAAATGTGGGGTTTACAACATATATTAACATAATAACAATATTATAAAGTATATAAGAGAGTAAAAGGGACTATACTATTTTAAGTTTCTTAAATTATATATAAAAAGTATAATAATAAATCAAGGTGGCTTGTAAAAAATTGAAGTTGAATATTGTAATCCTCAGAAAGCAACAAAAAGTTTAAAATACACACAGCTAAAAATCCAATAGAAGAGATAAAATGGAACTTTAAATTGGCCTCTAGGAAGGTAGGAAAGGAAGAAAAAGGAAACAAAGACTACATGGGACAAATGGAAAGCAAACAGAAAGATGCTTGACAATAAACTCATTATATCAATGATTAACAGAATGTAAATGAACTAAACACTTCAATGAAAGGCAGGGCTGGTCAAACTGAATAATGCAAGATCCAACTATGTGTTTTAAATATATGGTCGTTGAATATACAGAAGGAAAAAATGTGAGTTTTTTTAAAAAACTGGTTTTTAAAAAACATGAAAGATTAAGTGTATGATACCATTTACATTTGGAATATTAAAAAGCCCAAACTTACAGACACCAAGAACAGATTGGTAGTTGCCAGAACTGGAGGGTAGAGGGTAGGCAAAATGGGTGAAAATGGTCAAAAGATATGAACTTCCAGTTATAAGACAAATAAGTCCTGGGGATGTGATGTACAGCCTGGTGACTAACGTTAACAAGACTGTATTGTGTATTTGAAAGTTACTAAGAGAGTAAATCTTAAAAGTTCTCATAATGAGGAAAAAGTTGTAACTATGTAGGGTGATGGATATTAACTAAACTTCTGTGGTGACCATCAGATAGTACACCTGAAGCTAATATAATGTTATATGTATATTATAGATCAATAAAACTGGGAAAAATTAGAAAAAAATTTGGCCATTATTCCTTCAAATACTTTTTCTGCCCAAATATCACTCTTTGAAAACTCTAATTACATATATCTTAAGAGTGCTTGATATTACCCCCTCCCCCCAGGTCACCAGAGCTCTATTCTTTTTGTTTTTCTCTGTGTACTTTAGTTGGGGTAGTTTTTATTGACCTACCTTCATATTTACTGATCCTTTTTTCTGTACTGTTCATTTTACTATTTAGCCCATTCTGTGAATTTTTAACTTCAAGTATTGCATTTTTTTAGTTCTAGAATTTTAATTTTTCCCTTTTTTCATGTTTTCATTTCTGTGCTGGACCCCCATCTTTTCCTTGAATTTCTTGTGATAGCTGATTTGAAACTCAGTCTACTAATTCCAGAATCTTTGTCACCTTTGAGTTGGTTTCTATTGACTTTTCCCCATCTTTTTATGGGCTTCTTATGCTTAGTAAATTTTGATAGTATGTTGGACATTGTTATGCTACATTATTGTGGGACTAGATTATGTAGTTTTCCTTTAAAGAGCATTGTGTTTTATTTACCTTTGTGGTTTTCCATCTGATTGCCTGACATTCAGCAAGTTCTTTTTCTTTTAGCTGTTTGAAATTGCAATTCTTTCCAATACTGTATGATCTTAGGAATCTCAATTCAGCTCAGTTTCCTAATCATTGTTCTCAGAGTGGCCTCACAAAGACTTACCCTCAGGATGCCAGCTCAGTGTTTGGCTGAGGACTCAAAGGGACCACCATAAAGATTTCTATGTGTCTTCTCTTCCCAGGTCCCTCCTCTCTGTTATTCTACCTCACAGATTCCAGCTACTGTAGCAGCTCTAAACTCAAATCCTCATTTCATCCACCTAATAAAACCAATGCCCCTATTTCAGCAACAATCTGTGGTGCTATTAGGAGGAAAGCTGGGATAGGTGTGGGACTTCCCATGCTTCCCTTTTTTTGAAGGTCACTTCATATTTCTTCCACAGTGTGATAGTTGTCTAGGAGAGGAAGATAAATGTAATACTTGTTTGTTGTGGCTGAAACTGAAAATCCTCCATTCTATTTTCCCCCATTTTAGATGTGAGTGGATAGTCAAGGATTACCATACATGTGAGTAAATTTTCCTATATCAAGTCAGGATACCAACACTAATAAGCAAACAAACAAATAACTTGAAGGAGGCAGAAATCATGCATGGAAAGAAAAACTTAAAAATATGATCCCACTCGGACTTCAAGCTGTGTTACAAAGCTGTAATCATCAAGACAGTATGGTACTGGCACAAGAACAGACACTCAGATCAATGGAACAGAATAGAGAACCCAGAAATGGACCCACAAATGTATGGCCAACTAATCTTTGACAAAGTAGGAAAGAATATCCAATGGAATAAAGACAGTCTTTTCAGCAAGTGGTGCTGAGAAAACCGGACAGCGACATGCAGAAGAATGAACCTGGGCCACTTTCTTACGCCATACACAAAAATAAAATGGATGAAAGACCTAAATGTAAAACAGGAAGCCATCAAAATCCTCAAGGAGAAAGCAGGCAAAACCTCTTTGACCTAGGCTGCAGCAACTTCTTACTCAATACATCTCCAGAGGCAAGGGAAACCAAAGCAAAAATGAACTATTGGGACCTCATCAAAATAAAAAGCTTTTGCTCAGCAAAGGAAACAATCAGCAAAACTAAAAGGCAACCAACAGAATGGGAGAAGATATTTACAAACGACATATCAGATAAAGGGTTAGTATCCAAAATCTATAAAGAACTTATCAAACTCAACACCCAAAAAACAAATAACCCAGTGAAGAAATGGGCAAAAGACATGAATAGACACATCTCCAAGGAAGATATCCAGATGGCCAACTGACACATGAAAAAATGCTCAACATCACTCATCATCAGGGAAACACAAATCAAAACCACAATGAGATACCACCTCACACCTGTCAGAATGGCTCACATAACAACTCAGGCAACAACAGATGTTGGTGAGGATGCAGAGAGACAGGATTTCTTTTGCACTGTTGGTAGGAATGCAAGCTGGTGCAGCCACTCTGGAAAACAGTATGGAGGTTCCTCAAAAAACTAAAAATAGAACTACCCTATGACCCAGCAATTGCACTACTAGGTATTTATCCAAGGGATACAGGTATGCTGTTTCAAATGGGCACATGCACCCCAATGTTTCTAGCAGCACTATCCACAATAGCCAATGTATGGAAAGAGCCCAAATGTCCATCAATGGATGGATGGATAAAGAAGATGTGGTATATATATACAATGGAGTATTACTCGGCATCAAAAAGAATGAAATCTTGCCATTTCCAACTATGTGGATGGAACTAGCGGGTATTATGTAAGCAAAATTAGTCAGACAGAGAAAGATAAATATCATATGACTTCATGCATATGAGTACTTTAAGATACTAAACAGATGAACATAAGGGAAGGGAAGCAAAAATAATATAAAAACAGGGAAGGGGTCAAAACATAAGAGACTCTTAAATATGGAGAACAAACAGAGGGTTACTGGAAGGTTGTGGGAGGGGGGATGGGCTAAATGGGTATGGGGCATTAAGGAATCTACTCCGGAAATCATTGTTGCATTATATGCTAACTAATTTGGATATAAATTTAAAAAAATAAATTAAAAAAAACAGGATTAAAAAATATGATCCCAGAAATATAAAGTTCAGAAGACAGATGGAAAATATAAGGAAAAAATTTTAGATACATAATCCAGCCCAAGAAGTCTAATGTTTGGATAACAGGAATTTCAGAAAGAAGAAACAGGAAACAGAGAGACCAAAGGAATAATTCAAGAAATTATTGACACAAGTCTCCCAAAAAAGAGCACACCTTCCTCAACAAGTTCTCTGCACAATTTATGAAAATACACCAAACCAAAATACATCACAATAGAATTCTAGCATACTGAATAAAAAGTACATATTTTATAAGATCCTAGACAAGAAGAAAAACAAAAAACCAGATTTCATTTAAAAAAAAAACAACAATCAATTAGAATGGCTTCAGATGTCTCGATAACTACTCTGGGAAAGCAGCACACACCATCACAATAATGGGAGAAAATATACCCCTGGTTAGATATTTATATCCAACAAAGCTGTCAGTTATGTATAAGAGTAATTAAAGACATTTTCAGACATGCAGGTCCTCAAAAGCATTACCTCCCATGCTTTTGGTTTCTAGAAGCTGTTAGAGAATGTGCTGATAGCACAAGGAAAAAGAACAACACAGGATCTAAGACAGGAGGTTCCAGCCCCTGTCCAGACTGAAGAGGACCAGGAGGCCCCGGGAAAGAGTTCCTCAAGAGGTTCAAGGTGCAAAGACATCTAACATGATTTTACACAGTCAAAAGGAGATTTGCCTAAGTAGAAAAAAAGTTTAGGGATGAAATTCGTGATGAGTACATAGAGAAATAGATGGCAGTCATTACCTCTAGTGCAAACAAAAGGCTGTTCTAGGAAAGGAGAAGTAATTATGGCACCACATGTTCAGCTGTGAATAGCATTTACATAAACATAATGATACAGTGCCTGAATAGCAATCTAGCTAAAATGACAATAAAACTGCACATATTGGGAGATGAGGGATTTAAAGTCGAGATGGGCGCAAGAAGGAAGGGACGTGAGCGAAATTTTCATCTTACATTGTAGAAATGCAATAAATAAAGCTTAAAATGAAACAATCCAGAAGTAGCAATATAAGCATGCTATTTAGACGTATGAAAGTTAATGCCTAAAGAACCAACTAGAAAACCTGACCAGGACATGAAGGGGCTGCTGTTCTTGGTATAATTTTTGCACAATTTCTTATGTCTTTACTTTGCATGCATGCATAACTTCAATGACCAATAATAAATTTAAAACAAATAACAGTGTGATAAGCCATTCTAGGCAGAAATTTATTTGTTTGTTTGTTTATAATTAAGTAGGTTCCACACCCAACGTGGGCTTGAACTCACAACTCTGAGATCAAGCATGTCACATGCTCTACTGACTGAGCCAGCCAGGTGCCCCTCTTTATTTTTATTTAAATTTTATTTAGTTGGGGGCGCCTGGGTGGCTCAGTTGGTTAAGCGTCGGACTTCAGCTGAGGTCATGGTCTTGAGCCATGACCATGGGTTTGAGCCCCACGTGGGGCTCTGTGTTGACAGCTCAGAGCCTGGAGCCTGCTTCGGATTCTGTCCCTCCCTCTCTCTCTCTGCCCCTCCCCCGCTCATGCTCTGTCTCTCTCACTCTCAAAAATGAACAAATGTTAAAAATTTTTTTTAATTTTATTTAGTTAATATACAGTGCAATATTGGTTTGAAGAGTAGAATTCAGTGACTCATCAGTTACATACAACACCCAGTGCTCATCACAAGTGCCCTCCTTAATACCCATCACCCATCTCGCCCATCCCCCACTCACCTCCCTGAGTTTGCTATCATTAAGAGTCTCTTGTGATTTGCTTCTTTTTCTTCTCTCCGCCTGTCCCATATGTTGATTTATTTTTATTTTTAAAGATTATTTCCAAAGAGCAGATTCCTAGAAGTATTAGGGCAATGGTGTACTAGTTTTGAAGTTCTTGCCACATTTTGCCAGATTCTTCTCTAAAAGGCTGGACCAGCTCCATTCCAAGAGACATCTCCGCTGATTTGGACTTGCTTGGCGCTTCCTGAATGTTGCACTGGGCTCTGGGTGACACCAAGTATTGAGCATCTCTGCCCCAAATACCTGCCATTCGACTACTGAGCTGTGGGTGACAGGACTGCTGGGGAAGGAGAGGCTGTTGAGGTGGGTTTCTTAGAGAAGGTGACACGGAAACTGGATCTAAAAGAATAAAGAAGAGTTTCACATGTGAGAAAGTCAGGGAAGGACAGAAGAGAAAGATGTTTCATGGTTTGTTTGTTTTTTTTACACGATGGTCAGTCAGGGGTGACCCCAGAGGAGTCCCAAAAGAGGCTCAGGAAAATAAAGTTGATTATTCTCACTGGTTCTAGAGACAGGAGGCAGGGTACACTGTGCAGAACCACATGGGAAAGAGACCAGCATGCTCAGGAGGCAGAAGACAAGAGTGAGGTGGGAAATCTGGGCCAGAGTCTTTCTTGGGGTTTCCTCGGGAAAGACAAGGCAGAGCAAGGTGGACAGTTTAGGATGGGCTGGTTTGGCTTTAAGCTACAGGGGTGGTCCCCAGTAGTGGGTCACCAGGCCTGGGATGATTAAGGCAGAGGAACACTGTCTCCTGGGCTTTAGGGACCAGGTAGAGAAGCTCTGGCTCTGGAACAGTTGGTTTGTAGTTTGCATATCAAAGGCATGCTCTCTGGGTTGGGCCCTTTGCCATTTCGGAGAATTGGCCTGCCCCAGGAGGAATAGTCTCCCTGGCCAGAAAGGTTTTTTGTTGTTGTTTTGTTTTTTTAAAGATGCCAAAGCCCTGTAATAAACAGAAAATAAAAAATATAGGGGCGGCTGGGTGGCTCAGTTGGTTAAGCATCTGACTTTAACTCAGGTCATGATTTCATGATTCATGGGTTCTAGCCCCGCATCGGGCTCTGTGTGTCACAGCTCATATATATCATATATCATATATATATGTCTCATATATACCATATATGATATATATATCATATATATCATATGTATATAACAACATATATATCATATGTATATAACAACACAGAAGCCAGATCAAATTAGGAAGGGCAGAGGAAAGGGGTCTTTAGGAAAATTGGAATCATGAGGGGAATCGGCCATCCCCTTTCCCCCTTTCCTCCATCAGTTTCTGAGCATGTGTTGGCTTTGTTCATGCAGACAGCTTCTCCCCTGGGTGGAGACATGGCAGCCTCTGTTCTAGGACTGGAGGGAAAGCCATGTCTCTCTGCTCCACATGAAAGGAGCTCCCATTGACCTGGCTTAGGTGGAAAGTCCTGTCCCGCTCTCCCACCCCCAGCATGTACACAGGGATGGGTACCATAACTGAACCAGCAGGTGTCAAGGGCCTAATTCTGTGGCTGATGGTGGTAGTACGGGGCTTGCGGGTGACCCAAAGGCATAGCTAAGAACGGACCCACTTCTAGGTCTTGCTCTTGGCCTCCTTCTGCCTGGAAGGCTCTTCTCCAGATAGAATGGCTCCCTCTCTTGCTTTCCCTCCGTATCTGCTCAAATGTCCCCTTCTCGATGGAAACTTTTCCTGTCTTCTCTCCTGCAACTGCTGCTCACGGTCCTGGCCTTTTGTTTCTCCACCACCTGGCTCCTGTGTCTGTCCCCATGTGCTTGTTTTTGTCCTGTCTCTCCCTTCCCACCCTAGAATATAAGCTCCCTGGAGCAGTGTCTTTGTCTGGGTCCTTCACTGCTATATATCTAGTGCCAAGAACAGTGCCTGGTGTGTGGCAGCTGGTCAGCAGATCTGCAGATCACGTGCCAGAACGAAGCAGTGCGTATAGCAGAATTTTCTTAAAAGAAAGAGGAATAGCACAAACACGGTGTTGTGGAAGAATGGAGGTGCCCTGAGTGGTGTCTCTTGTGGCTGAGGTCCAGAAACACCACATCCCTGAGCTGGTAGAGTCTCCTCTGGCTTCATGGCCTGTGCCCTATTGGGAAGTCTCCTTCCACTTACTGTCTCCCCTGCCCAGGACAGAAGCTAGCATGGGGAATGGGGAAGAGAGTGAGCAATAAAGGGAAGGGTGATGATGGTGCCCATGGAAACAATGGATACCCACTTGGTTGGCCCCTTGCAGGAGTCAGAGGTAGAGCCACATAAACTCCTGGACACCTGTCCCGTCTGAGACATTCCTCTCTCATGTACAGGAAGCTGACTTGTGACCAGTTGTGGATGAGGTCACGGTGAGGAGGGTGATATTGTGTTAGGACTCAAGAGTGCTGCTGACAAACCCCTGAGCACTTGGGAGCAGACTCCAGCCCTGGAAAAGGGAGGGCAAGTAGAAATGGAAGTTAATGAGGGATAGCCCTCCAGGTCCTCTGCCCTGCTTGGTCCTTGTTGTGAGGTGGGCTTTCATCCCTGTTGCTCCAATGAAGACGCAGAGGAGCTCAGTCCTAAACACCCACCCCCAAGAGTCTAGCTCCAGGGGGCCACAGATCTGCCCCCTTTGTTTGCAGAGGTGTGTCCCACACATGTGGCATGGGGTGGACACTTCACTGATATTCATGGGGCCATGGGGAGCATCTGGGCTTTGTAAGCAACCAAACTGAAGAGACAGTTGAGTATCCTTTGGGGTGGCACCCAGGCCAAAACGTGGCCAATGTGTTCTCTTTTCAGAAGACCACTTCCCAGCAACAGGGCTGCCCAGGATGGGAGAAGCCACCCTGACAGTGGTCAGACCCTGTCTCTGGGGGTATAGTGGAGATCTTTCCACCTCAATTGGCTTGTCTCTGATGAGGTCTGAGGGCTCTGTGCTTGGGGACACTTCTGTAAAAATGTGGACATTGATGCTCACCTGACACTGGGGAGGGTCTGTTAGACTCACCCTGTCCCCCAAAGCTCACAGGACCCCCCGTGTTCCTGGTTGGCAGAGGTGAGGGAGAAATCTCTGAACACAGGCAGCCCCCAAGACAATGGTCCTCAGGGGAGCCCTACGCTCATCAGTAGAGGTAGTCCTCTGACTTCACTAGCACCTCAGCCCCTGAGAGCTTGTGAAAGATCTGGATTCCTGGGCCTGGGAGTCTGCATCCCTAACAACCAGCCCATGGCACTGGGAGAGTGAGGGTCATGTTCTTCAAGGCTCTGCATCAAGTACTTTCAGCCACACACCAGGAAACTACTCAGCCTGGAATTGCTGCTGCCTGGTTTGCCATGCTGCAGGGTCTCTCAGGCAGCCTGTGGGGTGGAGGCCTTGGTCACCCCCAACTGGAGGGTGGGTGTGTCCCTGGGAGCTACCTCCTCCCAGAAGCCCATTCTATTTTTTTTAATTAAAAACAATTTTTTAACGTTTATTTATTTTTGAGAAAGAGAGACAGAGGGCAAGTAGGGGAAGGGCAGAGAGAGAGGGAGACACAGAATCCAAAGCAGGCTCCAGGCTCTGAGCTGTCAACACAGAGCCCCATGTGGGGCTCAAACCCACGAACCTCAAGACCATGACCTGAGCCGAAGTTGGACATTTAACAACCTGAGCCACCCAGGTGCCCCTCAAGAACCCATTCTTTAATGCCCATTGTGCTGAGCAACCCTCCAGCTCCAGGACCAGGGGTCTCCACACAGAGGGGAGGGTGGTAGGCTGAGTAATAGCCCCCAAAGATACCCATATCCTCATCCCTAGAACCTATTAACATTTCCTTATGTGGAAAGAGTCTTGGCAGCTGTGATTCAATTAAAGGTCTTAAAATGGAGACATTATCTTGGATCATCTGGGCAGGCCCTAAATGCAACCACAAGTGACCTCATAAAGAGGAAGGGCAGATGGAGATTAGACATAGAAGAGGAAAAGGTGATGTGACCACTGACCAGAGATCAGAGTGATGCAGTCACAAGCTAAGGGATGCCTGTAGCCACCAGAAGCTGGGACAGGCTAGAACAAATTCTCCCTTGGCACACCCAGAGGGACCCAGGCCTGCTGACTCCTTGACTTCAGCCCAGTGAAACTGATTTCAGACTTCTGGCCACCAAAACCATGAGAGACTAAACTGGCATTGTTTTAAGTCACCAGTTTGTGATAATTTGTCACAGCAGCGATGGGGCACCTCTTCCAGGAAGCTGTGACCTGGTGTCCTGGCTGTTCTGCTGGCTCGTGGAGAGGACCAGGAGGGGCCTAGGGAGGAGTCCTCTGGGGGTTGAACCCAAAGCCAGCAGCCCCTGAAGACCTCTGCTCCCCCTCAGTCTGTTGTTTTCGGTTATCTAACAAGCCAGGGGCCTCCTAGACCCGCCCCAGATCAGACGTCAGCATGTTGGCACAGCTGGTTACCAAGGCCATCTGCAGCCCAGTTCCTCATGTCCCTGGGCCAGGTGGGTGAGGCTCCGGGCAACCTGGTCTGGCCTGAAGGATTGCCAGCTGGAGAGGGCGTGGGAGTCACAGCTTGTGCTCAGCTCCTCCCCAGATCCTGAGTGGGCCACAACCACCAGCTCTGGAGCCCAGGGTCCCTCTGCTGCTCCCCTGGCTCCGGGCCCATCTGACCATTTCACATATCAGGGCCCGCACATCTGCCTTTAGACTGGGCCTCCTTGAGATTAGAGACTGTCCCTTCTGCAGCAGAATGGTAGAAATTGGTGCTCATTGTGGGACTGCTGGCCCCTGCAGGGGCCTGGGCTAAGCAGGCCTTGCTGCCTGGGGACACAGGAGTGCTGGGCACCTGACATGAGGGCCAGACCCACCTCCTCTTCCCATTCTAGACCTGAAATGCAGGGTTAGGTCTGATCCGACTCCTGCATCCACTACCTTCCAGGGATGGGGTGAGTCGGAGTCTTCGCTGAATGAGCAGTCCTATAGACCCTGAGAAAGCTGATTTATTCAGGAAAGCATCAGGGCCATGTTCCCAGTCTCATTCTGCACCTTGCTGCCTCCCTCCTGCAGGCCCCTCTCCTGCCCACTCCTAGTGGCAGATCTGCGCATTGGCAGGAGAGGGAGACCCTGGTACCTAACTCTGTGAAGACTCCCTAGACTTCTCCAGCATCCTGCTTAGGACTTCTGGTTCCATCAGAAAATTCCTTCATTTCTTGGCTCAAGTCCTGACTCTCCCTCCCCCTCCCCCTTGTGCATGTGCTCACACACACGCACTTCAAGGCCACCTTTCTGTCCACTCGGCCTCCACCTAGAACTTCCCTTGTGAATTCCCATAACTATAGGACATCTAAGCTCTGGCTTCAGCCCACTGGGCTCTGAGCCTTGCTGAACTCTTCTGGGCAGGGGCACAGACTTGACCCAAGATAAAAGACATTGCCTGGTTAGTGGTTGATACCCTATCCCCAGGCTTGTGCCTCTGCTCCCCATCCCACCCTCTCCCAGCTCTGCCCTGGCTTCACACTCAAGCAGTCCCCAGTGCTTCATGTGCCCTCCTTAACAAATCCACAGGAAAAAGTCCCTACAAAAGTCCCTGAGTGGTGGGACTTTTCATCTGGGGTTGAATTTCTGCCCACCTCAGAAGCAATAACTTTGGCAGGGAATGGAATTCTCTGAGTCAGCCTTTGGGCCTGGGCCCTGTGCCCGCGGGTGCTGGAAAAGGCGATCTCAATAGAACCACATGTCCCCAGAGTAGGACAGGGGAGATCCCTAAGGGAAACATACCATAAGAGGGAGTGGATGCTGGGTGGGCAGAGAGAGCAAATTCTTCACCAAAAGATGCCCACGTTGGCTACAACCTCCTTTGGCACTGCCCCCCCCCCCCCACCGCATTCCCACTGCCAACAGATTGCCCAGATCTGTTTATGGAGCTGCACCTGGCCACCGGGTGGGCCATTTGGGTTACAGGGCCTCTCCAGCACCTGCCTCAGCCCCAGCCCAATGTCTTTGTTCCTTTGTAGGGATCAGACTGAGCCAACCAAGTCCTGCCACAGGACCTTCCTCACCTTCCCCAGCTGAAAGAGGCAATGGGGGGCAGCAGGACAGGGAGACATGCCTGTTACTCGAGACTGGAGAATTCGGTCTCAATCTCTCTGATCTCAAAACGAGGGGCCCTAATTCCTGTTTACTCGCCTGCACTAGGGTTAGGACAGCTATGAAAGGATGCTTTGCGGGCTAAATGCACTGTTGAAATATAAGTTGGCCAACGGGTCTCCCAGGCGGTTCCCCTAAAGTGACATGGAGTTTGGAGAAGGTGCCTGGGCCAGGGTGTGATCCCTAGATCTGCAGCTCCAGGCCCGATTGGTCCCTGCAAACCAAACTCCCACCGGTTCATTTTCAGTGCGATATACGCCGGTCCATGAGAGGCCGCCGGCAGAGGGCGCTTTGGAGCCTCTCTGTCCTGCCTCTTGCCCCTTGGCTTTGCGGCTGATCAACCTCTCTCTCAGGCTTCAAACTTCTATATTTCAGGCTTAATCCACTCCCAGGGGAGCAAGACTGGAGGGTCGAGAGTTCCCAAATGATTCCCTCAGCCCCGCGTAGGCCAACGTGGCTGCTCACGAGTGTCCCTGATCCGTTCCTGAGAGCAGGAGACCCTGGAGAGGTGTAGTGGGTGGGGAAGGGGCTCCTGGCAGCCGCCAAGCACTGAGTACTTGGTAAGGTGCAAAGGCGAGACCCCACACCCCACAAAGCACCGAATCACTGAAAGAAATTCTGTGTAAGGCCCCATGTTATCCATTGCAGGTGCTGCTTTCAGTGGAGCACCATCCTCAGGAGGAGAGAGCCCTGGGGGTTGGGGTCATCAGGGACGCTTTCCAGAGGACAGAACTGGGCCTGGGGGTGAGACAGTGGGGAGCAGCTGAGGGTGCTTGTGGGCAAGGCCAGGGTGGTGTAGGGAAGGCAGGGCGCACCGCGTGGGCTGGAGCCAACAATGATCTTGGAATTCCCCAGGGCTTTCCAGGGTGGAGTGGGTTGTCCCTCCTATCTTGCTCCTTCAGCACCAGCCACAGCTGGGAAGCTCTGGGCGGTGCCCACAGCCAACTGGCACATTCTGCCTTTCCTGGAGATTGGAGGTGGCCTGAGACGAGTAAGAGAGGTGTCCTGGGGCCCCACACTCAAGATAAGAATGGACACAGCTAAGGGGAAAGGGTGACGAAGGCGGCCACACCCCACCAGCTGTTGTGCAAGAAGAAAGGTGTGTCTCTGGTGAAATTTCAGGGCCAGTGGAAACCATTTTCTGGTCACAGGTCAGCCCCAGCAGGTCTTCTCCCTACTGGCCTAGAAGATTTGAAGTGGGGAAGGTGGAGGAAGCATTTTGCACTGATTGCCGGAGAGGAGACGCCCTCACCCCGGTTTACAGACAAGAAAACTGGAGGATCCCTGGCAGGCGGGAGCTAGCTGGGAGTAGCCTAGGGTGGGTGGAGGAAGGGCCAGATGGGCCCCAGATGGGAAAGGGCAAACCTTGGGGGTAAGTGTAATTACTGATCTGGAAAATGGGAGGTCTGACAAAGTCTGACAGCGGTCAGGGAAGAGAAGCCGATGTGGGCTCAGATAGGGGCGCAGCAGGTCAGGAAGGGCAGAGTCTGGTTGTGGCCTGGACCGGAGGGAAAGGTTGGTCAGGGGGCAAGGCCTCAGGGCCAGAGCAGGTGGTTTAGGAGTACCGCCTAGATCCTGCTCAGAGGCCTCTGGGGATTTCTGGGCCCGGCCCCATCACCCTTGCTTAGTGTTCATTTCCCAGACCCGCCTCCAGGCATTCTCTATGACTCCCATTTGGACCTGTCAGTCTCTCCCCTCTCCATAAGTACATTCCAGTTTCATCTCACAGTTGACTCTGCCTACGAGTCTCTACTTACAAACTACAGCTTACCCAAACCCAGAGCTTTGCCCCTCTTCCAGCTTTATCTCAGGAAGGCCATCTAGGAAGTGTCTCCTGAATTTCTCTGGACTTCCTGGAACTCAATACCAGCAGTAACACAAGTTCATGGTAGGCACCCACTGCCCTCACTATGTGGAACTGATAGTTGTGGGGGAAGACAGACAATAATCAGGGGGAAGGAGCAGACACACCGTGGTGACTTTGAGATCTGGGATGAAGGAAAGGCTCTATGCATTAAATACAGAGCTAAGAGGCAAGGCATCTCTGAGCTGGGGACTCAGGGAAGAAGCCTGTTGTGATCTGCAGTCCTCCCCCAGTAGACCTGGGATGTGAAGGAAGGCGTGAGTCTGTCAGAGGACACAGTGGGGAGTACCCAGAAAGAGTGTGACAGGTTACTGGGCCCTGCATCTCATACACTGAGAGCCTGGTGGCAGGTTTGGCTTTGTTCTTGGAGCCTCAGGATCCCACCAGTAGGTTCCTAGCAGAGGTGTGTGCTAACTGATTTGCTTTTGAGAAACTTGCTCTGGCTGTTATGGGCAGAGTGGATTGGAGAGGTCACCATGGCAGCCCAGGATACCACTTTGGGGTCATGGAAGTCATCTAGTTTAACATATGTCCTTGGACCAGGGCAAGGAATGCTGAGAATAAAATGTGGATGGATTTGGGGAGCAGAATTCACAGGTCTTGGGGGGTGAGGATGGGGAATGCCCAGGTACAGCCTGCATCCACTGAGGGAAAGCTGAGACAGCAGCCTCAGGGAGCAGGGGGAAGAAAGCCCCAAGTTCTGTGGAATAGATGGGGCAAAACAGGCGTGAGATGCCAGTCAAGGTATGGGTGGAGATGGCAAGTAGATAAGTTGTCACGAGGGCTTGGCTACTCAGAGGAGGGGCCCTGGACAGATGGCAGGAGCCCGAGAGTCCCTGTGGCACCAAGGACGCTGGTCTGAACCACAGGCAAGTCCTGGCTCTCATCAGAGTCAGAAGGGCTGAGTTCAAGTCCACTCCATCACATATTGGCTGGGCCACCCAGACACCCTCACTGCCACCCACCCTCCCTGAGGGATTTCATCTGTACTTGGGACTTGAGTCATCACAGGGGTGCTCCTGGCTCCTACACCTGCACCTCCCACCCCCAGGCTCAGGCACATGCCCAGCTCCTCGCAGATAGTGCACCTGGATGTCCTTAGGAAACCCCAAATCCCAGGAGCCCAAATGAAACACAGTCTCTCCCACCACCTGCCCTGCTCCTGTTCCTCCTGTGTCCTCTATCAGGGGTGTTGTCAAAACAGCCAGAAACCTAGTCAGCACTCTGGACCAGGGCTAGTACCTTTGGACTTTAAGGTACATACAAATCATCTGGAGGTCTTGTTAAAATGTGGTTTTGACTCAGCAGGCTTCGGAAGCCTGAGATTTTGCATTTCTGACAAGCCCCCAGGTGCTGGGGAAGAACGCAGTTGGAAGAGTGCAGCTTTTCTAGGCTTTTCTCTCCTCTCTTACTTCCCCCTTTGTATCCTGCATACTTCCTGAATCTGTCCCCAGTGTTCTCCTCCTACCAGGTCCCATCATCTCTAACCTAGATTGTTATAGCCACCTCCTCAACCAATGTTCCTTTGGTTCCTGTTGTTGATGGGTGTTCCCCAGAGAAACCAAATGTTCCATGATCAGTATGACTTATCCAGTCGTCTTGGCCAAAGTCGACAACAGGGGGAGGGTGGGTCCAGGCCTCCACCCACTGGCCAAGGGCAGGCTGCAGGGTCCAAGGCTCTCCTCACCATGGATCCTGTGCGTGGGGCTGGGGGATGCCCATAGAGCAGATTCTGGATGGACTGCCAAGATCCAAGCTGGGAAATGGACCCTAAAAGGGTCATCCCATCAGTCCCAGAGAGCATGTCCAAAGGTCCTGGGCCAAAGCAAGGGAGAGCCAAGGGTGAGGCCCCACTCCAGGGGGAGGGAGGGAGGGAGGCCTGGTCCCCCTTACCCAGTGCTCTAAATCAGTGGTCTTAGAGTTTCACAGTGTGGACTAAAATCCTAGCTTCCACCTCAGAGATTCAGATTCTGCCAGCCTGGGGAAGCCATTATTTTAAAATTAAAAACAACAAACAAAACCGGCTCAGGAGCTGCAGAGGCCCACCCAAGTTTTAATGCTGCCGCTCTGGGTCACTGATGCCAATGGCCCCACCTGGTGGCCTTCGGGTGAGTTACATGGCGTTCCTAAAGGAAGGCTCCCAATGTGTTCCCTCCTTAGCCCTAGGATCATCGGCTTGCTACACACAATATCTCTTCTGATATCTCCAACAACCCTTTGTGCGAGGGATCCAAATCCCCATGTCACTGATGGTGAAACAGAGACTCAGAGAGTGGAGGTGATGGCTCCCAAATCATACACCTGGAGGGTAGAGGAATCAGGGTTAGATTCCAGGTCTGTCTGAACCCCAGTGCTGTCATCCGTGCCAATGGCTTATAAATCTGCCTGGTAGGCAAAATCACCCAGGGAGCATTTTCAAACCAGAGGTGAGGAATCAGCCATGTGCACGTGGTTACTCTCCCTTCTGTGACACACACAGAATGTCAAAGGCAAAGACAACCATGGCCACCCAGGGTAGAGGCTGGTCCTGGAGCTAGAGTGGGCTCTGGAGACCCCTCCCTGCTAAACCAGGCCTTACCCCATCAGTTTCTGGATCATTAGGGGTGCCTGGGGGGTCTCAGGGAAGAGGTGAGGTCTGTGGGGAACACTTGGAGGCTCAAGGCACCAACCAGAGTTGGGGGGAGTCAAGTCAGCATTTTAACAACTGGTACACACGCACACACACACAGGCATACACATACACACACACACACATACACAAATGTACAAGCATGCGGAGAAGAGCAGTAATACCATTTCAAAAGCTGGAAGGCAGGCACTTGAGTGGTAACTGACCCAGCAGAGTGCATTGGCTGGGTATCTACTGTTTTCCCAAGACACCGTTAACATGAGAGTAAAGGAATAAAGGCCCTATGAGCCCCCAATACAAAGAAAAGGGGCGGGGGGTTGTCAACAGCTAAAGATCTCTGCAGAAGAATAGGGAGTAGGTGAATTGAGCTGCAGCAGCATTCTCTGGGGACCCCAAGGCCGTCCAGCCGAGAGGGGGTTCGGGTGCCTAGGCCAGGTGCAGATGCTTTCTGCAACCCTGTGCTCCGGGGACAGAGTCAACCCCGTAGTGATGGCTGTCAGCCAGCAAACTCTGCCCCCAATATCCTGGTCGTTTCTTCCCCTGTATGTGAACGGAAGAACGAGAGCTACTGGACACGTGAGGAAAGCCAGCTTCCCGAAAGGGAGAGATGGAGAAACAGAGTCCTACATGGACTCCCAGAGACGCAAAGATGATTCTGGGAGTGGGCAAGGGGTCAGAAAGGAAAACACTAATTAGAATCCCCAGAGAGGGGACACCTGGGTGGCTCAGTCGGTTAAGTGTCTGATGTTGGCTGAGGTCATGATCTCACAGCTTGTAAGTTTGAGCCCCACCTGGGGGGGGCGGGGAGGCTGCTTTGTATCCTCTGTCTCCCACTGTGCCCCTCCCCTGCTGGTTCTCTCTCTCTGTCTCTCTCTGAATACTTAAAGAAAAAAAATGAGAAGAATCCTCAGAGAGGTTACAGACAATAATGTATATTCTATTTTCCCCCTGAAAGATTTCTGTGACTCGCTTTTTCCTCCTAGTGTTATTTTTGAGATTTATTCATCATATGTAAATAAACCAAGTAGTTAATTTTTTCAAAGTGCCTTTGTATGCCTATTCCACAATTTATTGAATGACATTTAGGTTGATTCTGTTTTGCCTTGTTTTGGTTTTTCAGTTACAAATGATGCTTAATTGCTCTGTAATTTTGGAGAGTTACTTTGAACCTCTCTAGGCTTCTGTTTACAGGCACTTTCTCAGTTTACAGATACTTCTCTGTAAAAAAATTTTTAATATTCATTTATTTTTGAGAGAGAGAGAGAGAGAGCGTGAGCAGGGTTGGGGCAGAGAAAGAGGGAGACACAGAATCCGAAGCAGGTCCCAGGGTGTCAGCACAGAGCCCAACACAGGGCTCAAACTCATGAACCGCGAGATCATGACCTGAGCTGAAGTTGGACGCTAAACTGACTGAGCCACCCAAGGCACCCTGATACTTCCCTGTAAAGAGAGGAACTGTAGAACTTACCACATAGGTTTGTAATGAGGATTAAATGCATTCATAAATGTAAACCAGCAGTGGGTCTCAATCAAGGGTAATTTTGCAATTTTGTACCCAGGGGACATTTGACAATGTCTGGAGACATTTTTGGTCTTCCTTGGGGAAGGAGACCACAGCTATTACTCGCAACTGGTGGGCAGAGCATAGGGATCTGCTAAACATATCCTACACTGCACAGGATAGCTTTCCACCCAAAGAAATCACCCAGCTCAAAGTGTTAGTAGTGTCAAAGTTGAAAAACCCTGAAATAGTGCATGGCACAAAATAAGCAGTCAGTAAATATTAGTTATTTTCTTAAGAGTTGCAACGAAAATTCTTTTTCTAGGGGGCACCTGGGTGGATCAGTCAGTTTAGTGCCCTACTTTGGTTCAGGTCCTGATCTCACAGTTCGTGAGTTCGAGCCCCAAACTGAGCTCTGTGCTGACAGCTCAGAGCCTACTTTGGATCCTGTCTCCCTCCCTCTTTCTGCTCCCTCCCCTGCTCAAGTGTCCACTTTCTCTCTCTCAAAAACAAACATTTTTTTAAAGTAAAAATTAAAAGTAAAATTGTATTTCAGAGTGGTGTCTGGGTGGCTCAGTCTGTTAAGCATCCGACTTCGGTTCAGGTCATGATCTCACAGGTCATGAATTCGAGCCCTGGGTCAGGCTCTGTGCTGACAGGCTGCAGCCTGCTTTGGATTCTGTGTCTCCATCTCTCTCTGCCCCTCCCCCACTTGTGCTCTGTCTCTCTCTCTCTCTCTCAAAAATAAATAAAACATTAAAAAACAGCAGAAAATTCTTTTTATCTTCCATATATAATCATAGAATCTCTCACAGAAATGTTCACGGCCTTCAAATACTTGTGGAACATTTACCAAACTTGTTTTATTCAGCCATAAAGAACACCTCAGTAAATTTTAAAATGTAGAAATTATACAGAGCATTTTCTTACCATGAAGAAATAATTGAGAAATTAAATTTTTTTAACATTTATTTATTTTTGAGAGAAAGAGACAGAGTGTGAGCCAGAAAGTGGCAGAGAGAGAATCCGAAGCAAGCACAGAATCTGAAGCACACTCCAGGATCTGAGCTGTCAGCACAGAGCCTGATGCGGGGCTTGAACCCACGAGCCATGAGATCATGACCTGAGCTGATGTTGGATGCTCAACCTACTGAGCCACCCAGGTGCCCCTAACTGAGAAATTAACTACAAAAGGAGAGCTTCTTCCTGTTTCATCCCATCCTCCCACAACTACCAGAATTCCAGAGCCATCTAGAATTTTTTAAATTTCATAAGTAACTATTTTTAAGGAAGAAACATAGAATAAAATATTAATTTATAAAGTGATATCAATGATAATATCATATATTAAAAGCCATTGCATGTAGCCAAAGGAAAATTTACAGAAAAAAAAAAGCAGAGTCTTAGGAAACTTTATCAAATAAAAAAAAAAAGAAAAGAAAAACATGAAATAAGCAGTCATTTCTAGAAAGAAAATGATTAATAAATACCAACAGAGTAGGAGGAGGAAATTAGTGAACTTAAAGAAATTAATGAAATAAGAAACAAAAGTAGCCCTGATAAGTATTTTCTAAATACCAATAAAATAGACAAAACTCTGACAAGTATGCCTTCAAGAGGGGGAAAAAGCTGGAAACAAGGGACCCCTGGGTGGCTCAGTCGAGTAAGCATAGGACCCTTGGTTTTGGCTCAGGTCATGATCTTGCTGTTTGTGGGTTTGAGCCCCACATTGGGCTCTGTGCTGACAGTGTGGAGCCTGCTTGGGATCCTCTCTCTCTCTTTCCCTCTCTCTCTGCTCCTCCTCCCTCTCTCTATCCTTGCATGCACTCTCTGTCTCTCAAAATAAATAAACAAACTTAAAAAAGAGCTAGAAACAGAAATAGGTAAATTTAGGAATGACGAAAAAGATAAGTAAGACCATATGTATGTAGAAGATAAAACATTGTAAGAAAGACAGCTGTGCGGACAGCTCAGAGCCTAGAGCCTGCTTTGGATTCTGTGTCTCCCTCTGTCTCTACCCCTCCCCCACTCATGCTTTGTCTCTCTCTGTCCCAAAGATAAATAAACATCAAAAACAAAAACAAAAACCTCAGAATCTAGCCCTGGCACCACAACCCCGGCCAGTGGATCCATGGGCAGGAGCAGAGCTACAAAGTCCCCAGCCAGCCCAGTCTCACTCCACAACCAGGGCACTGGGACGGTGCTCTATACCTGCAGTGGCAATGGCAGTGGTAAAGCCTTGGGGTGTTCTGGACCCCACTCCACAACCAGGGATTTGCGAGTCCCCTGAAATGGGACAGCAAAGCAGCTATGTCTCCCTGCCCTCTACCCAGTGGCATTAGGAGACCCAGGTCCAGTGGCTTCGGTTCACCCCCATCCCCTGCAAACAAGTCACCCAGGAACAGCAGTCAAACCCAGGAAGTTCCTCCTGACCCCAAAAGGGTAGCTGGCACTGAGCAGGGGCCCAGAAGCACCAGAAGGACAAAGCCAACGAGAACATGGTAAGGGTTCAGAAAACTAAAGCTGCCACCAGAACTAAAGACATAAGTAGACACAACTTACATACTAAACTTTGTGACTTCCTGCTGACATCGAAGATTCAAGGGGGATTAAGAGTCCTCTCACACACTAACCAAAATATGAAAGGCACTATAGAAAATCATTTGTCATTCCCAGAAGAAGGAAAATCACAATCCAATTGAGGGAAGACAATAGACCAAGGCCAACACTGAAATAAATCAGTTTCTGGGAATACCTGACAAAGATTTTAAAGTAGCCAGCATAAAAAACGATTCAACAATCAACTACAAGTCCTCCTGAAACAAATAAAAACTTGAAAGTCTCAGCAAAGAAAAAGAGGTTATCAAATAAAAAAGAAGAAGAAGAAGAAGAAGAATCAAATGAAAATTATGGAACTAAAAGATACTATACCCCAAATGAAAACTCACTGGATATACTTAGTAGAAGAGTGGAAATGAAAGAAGATAAAAGCAGTGAACTTGAACACTAACAGAGCTTACTCAATCTGAGCAACAGAGAAAAAAATAGACTGAAGAAATAATGAGCATAGCCTCAAGGACCTGTGAGTATGATAAAGGATTCATGTCGTAAAGCTCCCAGAAGATAAGAAGAGTGTGGAACTGAAAAGGTGTTCGTAGAAATAATGGCTGAAATTTTCCCAAATTTGAAGAAAGACATAAACCTACAGGTTCAAGAACTGAAGAGAACCCCAAATATGAAAACCCAAAGAACTCCACACCAAGACACATCTTAATTAAACTTTTGAAAACCAAAAACAAAGAAAAATCTTAAAAACAGCTGAAGAGAAACAATGCACTACCCCACAAAGGAACAGTGATTCAATTGACAGTAGATTTCTCATCTGAAATTATGGGGGGCCAGAAGGAAGTGGCTCATTTTTCAAGTACTGAAAGAAAATATCAACTCTGAAGGCTAAATCTAGTAAAAATTGTCCCTCAGAAATTTAGGGTGTATAAAGACATTCTCTGATGAGATAACAACTAAGAGAATTTGCTAGCAGACCTACCCTTAAAGAATGGCTATGGTGCCTGGCTGGCTCAGTATTCAGAGCGTGTGATTATTGATCTAAGGGTTGTGAGTTCAAGCCCCACGTTGGGTGTAGAGATTACTTAAAAAAATAAAATCTTTAGGGGTGCCTGGGTGGCTCAGTTGGTTAAGCATCTGACTTTGGCTCAGGTCATGATCTCATGGTTCCTGAGTTTGAGACCTGCGTAGGGCTCTCTGCTGTCAGCACAGAGCATGCTTCAGATCCTCTCTCCCTGCTCCCCGCCCCCACCCTTTCCCTGCACATGTGTTCGTGCACATGCTCTCTCTCTCAAAAATAATAAATAAATAAAATATGAAAAAAGAAAAAAGAATGGCTAAGGGACACTCCCCAGAAATGAAAAAAAAAATGACAGAGGAAACCAGAGCCCTCAGAAAGGAGTGAAAAACAATGGAATTGGTAAACAAAATAGATTATCCTTCACCTCATCAGTTTCCTTAACCATAGTTTATGACTGAAGCAACAGTGATAGCACAATCTGCTGTAGTGCTCAATGTATGTAGAGAAAATACTTAAGAAAATTATATTTTAGGGACGCTTGAGTGACACAGTTGGTTAAGTGTCTGACTCTTGGTTTCAGCTCAGGTCATAATCTCATGGTTCATGAGTTTGAGCCCCACGTTGGGCTCTGTGTTGATAGCCTGGAGCCTGCTTGGGATTCTCTCTCTCTCTCTCTCTCTCTCTCTCTCTCTCTCTCTCTCTCCCTCTTCCCCACTTGCTCTGCCTGTCTCTCTCTGTCCCATGAACCATGAGATCGTGACCTGAGCTGAAACCAAGAGTCGGATGCTTAACTGACTGAGCCACCCAGGTGCCCCCAAAATACATAAAATTAAGAAAAAGAAAAGGAAATTATATTTTATAAATTGGAAAGATAAAGGAACCTAAGTGGAGGTAATTGTTCTATACTTTACACAAAATGGTAAAATGTTGACACCATCAGGCTATGATTAGCTTACATATGTGGACATATATGATAACACCTGGAGCAAATGACTAAAAAAATTATGCAGTGATACACTTAAAAGCTTTATCAATAAATCAAAGTGAAATTCTAAAAAAAAAATGTTCAGGGCATTGAAACACAAAGCAAGGGGAAAAAACAGAGGAAGAAGGAGAAAGACAGAGAACAGACAGAAAAATAAAATGGCAGACTTAGCCCTAATGTATCAATAATTGCTTTAAATGTAAATAGTTGAAACATACCAATTAAAAGATTTGGAAGGGTGGCTTAAAAAATGATAACCCAACTATATATTGGGTATAAGAAATTCACCTCAAACATAATGACATAGATAGGTACAAAATAAAAGAATGGAAAAATAGTATCTCCAGGCCAAGATAGTTTCACTGGAGTATTTTACTGAACATTTAAACAATTAACACCAATTTTACACAGTCTATTTCAGAAAATAGGAGAGGAGGGACAGACACTCATGAACTCATTTTCTGAGCTGGTATTACTCTGATACAAAAACCAGACAAACATAACACAAAAAAGAAAACTACAGACCAATATCCCACATGAGCGTAGATGCAATCAGCCTCAAGAACATTTTAGTGAATTAAATCCAAGAACACGTGAAAAGGCTAATATGTCACAACCATGTGGGACTTATTTCAGGTATGTGAGGTTGCTTCAATATTTGAAAATCGTGAAGGAAAGATTGTATCAATTTACACTGGAAAAGCATTTTCTTGAACTCAACCACCAAACCATTCATGATAAAAAGTCTTAGTACACCGAATAAAGAAGGATTTCCTTAACTCCATTAAGAGCATCTACAAAGCCTATTATTGCCTACTTTCCCTCTAGGATGGAGAATAAGGCAAGGATGTCTGCTCTTACCAGTCTCATTCAGCATAGTACTAGAAGTTCTAACCACTGTGACAAAGCAAGAAAAAACAAAACAAAAAGCACACAGATTGGAAAGGAAGAAATAAAAATGCCTCTACCTGCAGTAACATGATTGTCTACATAGAAAATTCCAAAGAATATACAAAAAATCACCTGGAACTAATTTGTGAGTTCAGTGATGGTAGAATACAAAATTGCCATGCAAAACTCAATCATACTTCTATATACTGACAATAAATAAGTAGAGATCAAAATTAAAAGTACCATTTAAGATTGCTTCAAGGCAACGAAATACTTAGGCATAAATTTAACAAAACATGCACAAAATATTATCTGTAGGATGAAATTTACAAAATGATGATGAAAGAAATCAGTGAAGACCTAAATAATTAGAAAGACATACCATGTTCAGAAACATAGTAAAGATGCCAATTTTCCCAAATTCGTCTCAAAATTTCAGCAAGGTTTACTTTACAGATATAGAAATGCTTATTAAAAATATTTATTATTTAGGGGCACTTGGGTGGTTCAGTTGATTAAGTGACTCTTGGTAGCAGCTTAGGTCACAATCTCAGGGGGTGATATTGATCCCCACATCAGCAATGAGCCCCTGCTTGTCATTCTCTGCTTTTCTCTCTGCCCCTTCCCCGCACTCACTCTCTCTCTCTCATAAGAAATAAACATTAAAACAAATACTTACAATTTATATGAAAAGGGCTCTACAATGGCCAAAACAATTTTTATTTTTATTTTTTTATTTAAAAAATTTTTTAAGGTTTATTTATTTTTGAGAGAGAGAGACAGAGTATGAGCAGGAGAGGGGCAGAGAGAGAGGGAGACACAGAATCTGAAGCAGGCCCCAGGCTCTGAGCTGTCAGCACAGAGCCTGATGCAGGGGCTCGAACTCATGAACCACAAGACCATGACCTGAGCCAAAGTAAGAGGCTTAACCAACTGAGCCACCGAGGTGCCCCATAGCCAAAACAATTTTTAAAAAGAAAAATAAAATTAAATGAGTGAGAATTAAATTAAATGAGTGAGAAATAAAATTAAAGTGAGAATAATCATTCTTCCAGATGTTAAGACTTTCCTACCAGCTACAGTAATCAAAGCACTGTGATATCAGCAAAGGGATAGTCACATAGATCAATGCAACAGATAGAGAATTAAAAAAAAGTAGACGCACACAAATGGTCTCAATTAATTTTTGACAAAGGAACAAAAGCAATTCAACAAGAGAGGGCAGCCTCTTCAGTAAATAGTGGTGGAGCAGTTGGGCATCCATAACTAAAACAAACAAATAAAACCCTTGAACGAAGCCATCCATTTTATACAAATTTTAACTCAAAATGGATCATGGACTTAAACGTAAGATGTAAAGCTATAAATCTTTCAGAAAAAAAAAATGAGAGAAGATATTCTGGATTCTGTATTTTGGCAAAATATAGTGGCAAAGAGTTGTTAAATTTGACACCAAGAGTGTGATCCATGAAAGGAATAATTGATTAATTGGACCTCATCAAATATTAAAGCTTTTGCTCAGCAGTAGACCCTGTTGAGAGTATGAAAACACACTGGGGCACCTGGGTGGCTCAGTAGTTTGAGTGTCTGACTTCGGGTCAGGTCATGATCTCACGGTTCCTGAGTCTGAGCCCTACGTCAGGCTTGCTGCTGTCAGTGCAGAGCCCGCTTTGGATCCTCTGTCCCCCTCTCTCTCTGCTCCTCTCACGTTCATGCTCTTTCTCTCAAAAATAAATAGAACATTTTTTTAAAAAGAGTATGAAAACACAAATACAGACTAGAAGAAAATATTTGCAAATCACATATCTGACAAGGTACTTGTACTTAGAATATATAATGAACTCTCAAAACCTGACATTAAAAAGACAAACAGTCCAATTAGAAAGTGGGCAAAAGACACACAGAGGCGTTTTATCAAAGAAGACATGTAGATGGCAAATAAGCAGATAGCAAATGGAAAGATGTTCAACATCATTAACTATTAGTAAAAGGCCAAATAAAATCACAATGACACATACCTATCAGAATGATCAAAATAAAAAATAGTGATAACACAAATGCTAGTGAAGATGGGGAGAAACTGGATCACTCATATGTTACTGGTGAGAATGTAAAATAATACAGTATAATATAATTTTTAAAAATTCTATCTTGGGGCACCTGGGTAGCTCAGTTGGTTAAGTGTCTGGCTCTTGATTTTGGCTTGAGTCATGATTTCAAGGTTGGTGAGATCGGGCCCCGAGTAGGACCCTGAGTTGGACTCCAGTTTCGGAGCTTAGGGTTCCATCTCACAAATCATGAGATTATGACCTGAGCCAAAATCAAGAGTCATTCGTTTATCTGACTGAGCCACCCAGGTGCCCCCCCCACCAGTTCCTTTTAAAACAAAAAATGTAGTTATCATATGAACAAGCAATTACACTCTTGAGCCTTTATCACAGAATAGTGAAAACTAATTTTCACACAGAAACTTGTACGTGAATGTTCTAGTAACCGTATGCATAATAGCCCCAAACTAGATATGATCTTAATGTCTTTCAACTGATGAATGGTTAAAGAGTGGTATGTCCATACCATGGAATACTACTCAGTGATAAAAATGACGGAACTATTGACACATGCAAAAACTCAAATGAATGGCAAGGAAGCTATGCTAAGCCATCTCAAAGGGATACAAACTGCATAATTCCATCTATACAACATTTGTGAAAAAACATAATTAGAGAGATGAGGTTAGTGGGTGACTCGGGCTAGGGATGGGTTGGGGAGAGGAGGATGTGGCTGGAAAAGGGCAGCACAAGAGAGTCTTGAGGTGATGGTACAGTTAAGCATCTTGATTGTGGTGGTTCCATGAAGCTACACGTGTGACAAAATTGCACAGCTACACACATACATGCACATGTAAGTGCATGTAAACTGATGAAATCTGAATAAACTCAACGGTTTGTGCCTGATGTCAACCTTCTGGGTTTGATATTGCACTGTTAATATCAGGGGAGGTTGGGTGAAAGTTGCATGGACCTCTCTGTGCATTTCCTTGCAATTTCATGTACATCTATAATTATCTCAAAATGAAAAAAAAATTTTTAAGGAGGAAAGGAACTCCTATGAAGGAAAATAAACAATGAAAAACTTCAAAAATCCTCAAGTCTCAGAAATTGGCATCAGCTATATCTTCAACTGAAAATTATGGTTTTTTGGTTTTGCTTTGTTTTTGTTTTTGTTTTTTAATTGTAAAGGAGGCTAAAACCAAGAACAGGAGAAAGCACTCAGAAGAAATTAGACCCAGGTCCCCTCCCCTGCTCTGCTCAGCCAGATGTCTGCCCCTCCCCCACCCTGTTTTTTTGTTATTTGGTTTTTGTTCTCTCAAGAGAGTAAAGCAGAGGGTTTCTCTATATTTATTCATATTACTCAGCTGTAAGGATGCTGGCAAGTGAAAGGAGGTTGGAAAATTTAATCTTTATTCCGAAAGAAGAGTTATCCTATGGTCCCAGTACAACATACCTCTTAGGCCTCTTTAAAAAGCTTTAAAAAAAGGAAAGCAAGATGATGGTGGATATACGGCAGTCACTGGTTCTTGTCCATCTGGTTTTCTAGGAACACTGCCGTCTCCCTTCTCCAGAGTAGAGTAAGTTATTGGCCAGCCCAACTGGTAGTCCTTTGTCTACTGCCCTCTACAGCTTTGTCCCCACCTACTGGAAGGTATATTTTCTTTTGTGATCACATTAGATTTGGAAAGTAGAGCACCTACTCCCAGCTGGTGCAGGCTTGAGAAATTGGGTGCTGCTTTCAGGGTTAAATAATTATGGAGTTATGGGCCATATTGGTGGTTCCTTTGGCAATACATTTCCCTCCAAAACCTACTAGGTTTCCAGTCTCTTCTCATTTTATTCATTCCATATAAAAATACTCATAACCAAAGATCTTGCCTGGACATGGTTTTAAAATCTTGAGACTTGAGTCATTTCCTTATTTGCTTCTGTGGTCTGCTCACTACCAAATTTCACAACCTAATGAAATTGAGGCCATTTTTTAAATAATCAACTTAGTTTGGAAGGGCAAACTTGCTGGTGTTGCCCCACACCAGCAAGCTGTTGGTTTCTGCATGACAGGGCATCAATCTTATCTCCTGCCAAATACATACCTTGATTCTGGAAGAATTCAGCCTAGAGCTGGGATGGTGTCGCTCCTCCACAAAATGCTCAGAAACTAGGCTTCTTCCAGCTTCTATTCTTACTCTGACACTGTGGGCCTCTTTCTCCTGGTCAAAGACAGCAGCTTCCAAGTTCCAGGAAGCAGGACAGAAGAAAGGCTAAGGGAAGGAGGCAGTGATAGATGGGGCCTTCCTTGGGGACAGGAAGAGGAGGTACCCTTTGTTGGAAGAAGTGTGCATGTGGATATCTCATATACAGAGGGGTGACCGTGACTGAGATGGTTGTCTGCTTAAACAAATTCATGCTGTTCCTTCCATTGTATAGACTGGTTGCTGTGAAGCACAAGAATGAAGTAAGTTCTTTCTAAACTTATGAAATCTTTCCCGTCTTTTTTTGCATTTGGTGGTGATATGAGACTAGCTCTCAGCAGTGGAGTGTGGGAAGTTCTGTGGGTGACTTCAAGCTGAGCTAGTGAAGAAACACACAAGCACAAGCTTTCTCTCCACCTCTTCCCTGTTGACCAGGTGGACCAAAGCCTAGGGCTGGGGTTCTTGGCATTTTTTTTCTTTTTTAATTTAAATTTTAGTTAGTAAACATACAGTGCAATATTGGTTTCAGGAATAGAATTCAGTGATTCATCACTTACATACAACACCCAGTGCTCATCACAAGTGCCATCTTAGTACCCATCACCCATGTAGCCCATCGCCCACCCACATCCTTCACTCAACCCTCAGTTTGTTCTCTATTGTTAAGAGTCTCTTGTGGTTTGTTTCCTGCTTTCCTCTCCCCCCCCCATTATATGTTCATCTGTTTTGTTTCCTAAATTCCACATATGAGTGAAATCATATGTTATTTGTCTTTCTCTGACTTATTTCACTTCTTGGCATTTTTTACATCACGAACCTTCTTGGTAATCTGATAAACTCTACAGACCCCTGGTGCACCTGGGTGGCTCAATTAGTTAAGTGTCCAACTTTGGCTCAGGCCATGACCTCATGGTTCATGGGTTCAGTCTATGAGCTCAAGGTCTGCATCAGGCTCTGTGCTGACAGCTTGGAGCCTGGAACCTGCTTCAGATTCTGTGTTTTCCTCTCTCTCTGCCCCTCCCCCACCCAAAAAGTAAATAAACATTAAAAAAAAAGTCTATAGACCCCTGTGCAGAATAATGTTTTTTAAAAAGCATAAAATAGAGGTGCCTGGGTGGCTTAGTCAGTTAAGCATCTGACTCTTGATTTCAGCTCAGGTCATGATCTCATGGTTGTCAGATGGAGCCCCACGTCAGACTCTATGCTGGGTGTGAAGCCTGCTTAAGATTCTCTCTCTCCCTTTCCCTCTGCCCACCCCCCAAATAAATAAAAAGCATAAAATACAATACATAGCATTACAAAGGAAATCAGTTATATTGAAATACAGTTATCAAAATATTCTAAGTGTTATGACATATTTATGCATTTAAATAGAGTATCAAATAGCAAGATCTACTTGTGGGTCTCATAGCTACCACATTCTCAAAGTATGAATGAGTGAAAATGATATTTCAAGATATCCCCAACATTTTCTGTTAGGATGATGAAAATGTTTTCGATTGAGGGAGAGGGGATTGCTCAACATTGTGAATATACTAAATACCATTGAATTGTACACTTTATTTTTTTATTTATTTAAAATTTTTTTTAACATTTATTTACTTATGAGAGACAGAGAGAGACAGAGCATGAGCAGAAGAGGGGCATAGAGAGGGAGACACAGAATCCAAAGCAGGCTCCAGGCTCTGAGCTGTCAGCACAGAGCCCAATGAGGGGCCCGAACTCATGAACCATGAGATCATGACCTGAGCCGAAGTCAGACACTTAACCGACTGAGCCAACCAGGCACCCTTTGAATTGTACACTTTAAAATGGTTAATTTTAAGTTATGTGAATTTCACCCTAATCAAAAAGGAAAAAAAGATTAATTGGGAGTGGGGGAGATCTCCCCAATGACTATGACAGAATAATGAACTGTCAGGCTGGGGTTTCCACTGGGGATAGTCACAGGTACTACTCATAATACTGGGATTGTTACCTAGATTCAAAATGGCAGCAAATGTGAAAATCTTCCCATCTGGCTTCATAGCATCCCACCTTGAGTTCTATGCACAGATCCCTTGGGAGTACTTGCCCCACATCTTTACCTCCCCTCCCTACACCCCCCTCCCCCATAAGAACTCTTGTCCTAGGGGATGACAGAGCCATAAGAGGAAGGGGCCCACATCCCTGAATCACTGCATGGAAGAAAGTCATCTGCTGTAAGGGTTGTTACATGAGCAAGATATTTTGTATCTGTTTATTAAAGCAGCCAGCATTACCCGGAGGCAGTAAGTTACTATTTCTGCCTAAATTATGAGTCAGGTCTCTATCCTAGAAACCGAATAAATCCTAATAAATTCAGAAAGTGACCCACAAATCAAATTATACATAAAGACCCTTGAGACTCTGTCACCTCAGCCCCTCTGGATGAATCCCCATGGCCCCAACTATCTCTGGAGGGACCTGCATTCAGACTCCTGCTAATCACCCCATGTATCCCATAATAAGTAGCAAAGTAACAAAATATTTTTCAGCGAGGTAGTATCGGTGATTAATCTCCCCTTAGGCTTTAAATCAAACACCCCTAATGGCTGCCCTACATTTGGATTTTCAGTCTTGGGAGTAAGTACTTCATCCAGTAAGCGTATTTGAAGGTGTTTGTGTATGCTTGTTTGTTTACTTTGTTATTTAAGGCCAAAGCATCATAATCAATTCACATTTTTAGGGAGTGTGGCTGGGATTAGACAGAGAGGAGATATCCACTTTCTTCTTCATGCCTTTCTGCTGTTTGATTTCAACCATTTTTTAAACTATGACCACAAATTACTTTTACAAGGAAAAGGGTGGGTTGATCTTAGAAAAAAAAAAAAAAATCACATGCACTTAAAACCAGAAATGGATTTGCAGCTTTTCCCTGTTCCCATTATATCTCTAAGGTGAGCCTTCAGGGAGAGCATCTGAGTTCTGAAATGGGAGAACCCCCTCTGCCTCCCACGTTCTGAGGCATCAAGGAACCTTCTAACTCTGTGCACTGGGAGTGAAATCAGGACTAGATGGATTCCTGGAGAAGCAGCTGACAGGGTGTATGAGTGTGCGCAGCTCAAGGCTTGATAGAGAGACCTTGGACCTCTGCTTCTTTCTGCCTTTCTACATCTAGTCCTCTTTCCTCCAGCAAAAAAATCATCAGTTTTGAGTGAGGTTGAAAACAATCCAGGTCCAAGAGTGGGTGTGTGGCTTCTTCTTGACCAGGGTAGGACATTGCCCTGAATGTGGCATTTGGTTCAGGGATGGAAATGAGAGTCAGGCCCAGGATGTCTGTTCATCTGTTGAGGAAAGCTCTCCCCACTGGCTTTGAACTTGGTAGGAGCTGGCACCCATGGCCTCTGATGATGAAATCAACATGGAGGTGAGCAGAGCTGAGAATGGAATTAGCCCCCAGATCAAGCCACACCTGAAGCTGGTGTATTATTTCCTCACCCTTTAAAGCTATTTGGGCCAGCTAATTCCTTTCTTATCTTAAGGCTGTTTAAATTAGATTTTTCAATCAATCTCAGGCTAAAACAATGGACAAAGGACATTATAGGGAGATATGACTGGGATCTGAAACTTCATCTATTGTATTATGTCCTATGTGAAGAAAACTGTGGTCTGGAGGCTTCGAGCCCAGAGAAGATGAGCAGGGTGTATCCATGTTTTTGGCACTGAGTGGGGATGAGGGATCTTGGTCATCAGTTCTGGTCCCTAGCTAGCAAGTCTCCACCCTGAGAGAAGGCATCAGACTATCGAAGCTGAGTGGCCAGGGTCCATATTTCAGGCTCATGCAGCAACCTCTCATATGACTTTGTGTTTACAGGCTGAAGGTGCATGGATTTTCCACTGCAAGCACTCTGGTCACACAGTGGTTGGGGCTTATCGTGCAAATAAACCTGGGAACCTGCTTCATTTGGAAGTCTCCTGTGGATTTTAGTTATTGGAGTCAGTCTGATCAACACTGCTCATTTCTGGGGACCGTGACAACTCCAGCTGCTGGACCCATCAAGTTATGGTCCACATCCAAAATTGACCCTGAGTTTGAATTCCAATGCTCCAGGCATGTGTGAGAAATAGACACCACACCAACATTGGTGATCATGGCCAGCACTCAGTTGTTTGTCTTCCTTATTCATCCACCCACCCATTATCCAATACATTTAGTGAGCATCACATTATAAGTATTTTGTTTGCAAGTGACAGAAGCCCAACTCTTTGAGCAGAAAATGCATTGATTGGACATGTACCTGAGATAGGTCACAGGCTAAAAGGAGAAACTACTGAAACTGGGACCTTGGCGCCCAGCACCAAGATTCTATGTCACCAAGACAATCTCTGTTCATCACTGTGTCATCTCTCCATGTGGTGGGGAAGATGCACTGACTGACACCAATTCATACTGTCCTAGCTTAGCATCCCAATGGAGCCAGAATTCTGTTCCTGTGTCCACAAATCAATCCCAGATTGGTCCTGCGTCGGTTACATGCCTGGACCTGAGGGGCAAGGTTCTCCTAATAGAGGAAGAAAGTGGGAAAGCCTGCAGGCTGGAAAGACTCAAAAGCAACCCCAGTTGGTGGCATGGAGGCAACATGAGTTAGACTCACATGAGCAGCTCAGAGCCTGGCAGGGGAGATAACAGCATCATCTGTTAAGTGCCCTTATAGAGGCAAAGATGGAGGGGGGTCTGAGGAGAATGACTAGCTCTACCAAGAAGGCCTTCCCAGAGGGATGAGATAGAATCTGCTCCCATTCTCTGGCTGTCCCCAGCTCTTCCTGAGGAATCCCTTCCTCACTCTCAATACATCTAGTTCACATGGGGCTGACCAGGGTTAGAGATGGGGCTTAGGCTAGGTCAGTGAGAGCCTGTCCTGGGCTTTTTGCTGGAATGATTAGGAAAGAGGTACTCTATCCAAGTGGAGAAACTGGTAGAATCTGGTAGAAGCAGATGCTAGTGGCCATCTTCCCTACCTGGTCACAAAGCCTGTGTGAGGACCCTGGTGTGGAGGTACAGAGTGGAGGGTGGGGGAATGAGATCAATTCTTGGTGACATCTTATGATGCCCGAACTTTTCAGTTACATGACACCTGAATCCATAAATGACCTCTTTCTGCATAAAGAAAGTCTTTATGCAGAAGTCTTTCTACTTGGGTTGGGGTTTTACAACTTGCAGCAGGAGGTCCTGCCTAATACATGGGTCTCTTTGATCTGGAACTGGAAAGGTGAGGCATTTGGTGGGTTTCTCTTCAGAAAGAACAGGACGTGGGCACCTAGGTGGCTCAGTGGGTTAAGCATCCAACTCTTGGTTTTGGCTCAGGTCATGATCTCATGGTTGGTGGGTTCAAGCCCCACATCAGGCTCTGCTCTGACAGTGTGGTGCCTGCTTGGGATTCTTGCTCTCCCTCTCTCTGCCCCTCCCCTCTCAAAATAAATAAATAAACTTAAAAAAAAAAAACCGAGGAGGTTCTCAGGCAAGGGACCACCATTGGTACTCTCTCTGTGGTAGTCCCCCGAGATGGCATCAAATAAGCCCATCTTCCCTGTATGTACATGCAGCTCCTGCCTTGCTTATGTCTTCCCTTCTTGAATCTGGACTGGGCATGTGACTGCTTTAACCAATAGAATAGAGAGAGTGATATTCCTTAGAAGGCCTGCCAGCTTCCCCTTCCTCCCTTGTGGAGCCCTGGGTTGCCAAGTAGGACATCCAGGATAACCTGCTGGAGGGAGAGGCCACAGAAAAGCAGGAGGATGAGACATTACACAGAGATAAGAGGTCTCACTGGGGGTGGGGGGGGAGTGCTCTAAGGGGGCAGACAGCCAATCCCTAGCCACCATCCCAGGTGCAGGCATGAGAGACCCCCAGTGAGACCAGTAGAGCTGTCTAGCCAGGCACCGGAATCATGAGATTTCATAAATTAGTTGTTTCATGCACTAAGGTTTTTGTTATGAACTCCCCTCCTCCATCCCCACTGTGCCAATTGTAAAAAGTAGCTCCCTCTGGAAAGATCAATTACAAAAATGGCACCTCACTGCCCAGGCTAGAGCACAGGTTGCCAGGGCACAGTACTCAAGGCGGGTGCAGAGACCCAGATAGATGTCAGCTCCTCAGCCAGGCTGCACAATTCCAGTACTCTGTGGTCTTGGGCTGGGAGATGTGGAGGGATGGGCAAGTGTAGGTCTGCACTTGTTTTATCAATCCCTTACCCCTGCTGGGCTTTGCTGTTGCCCTGCCTTGCCTGTCCAGTGTCCTCTGGCACTTGAAGATGGGGCTGTCACTTGAATTCTTGGAAGAAGACAGGTAAGGACAATCCCAATTTGAGTATGGAACTCAAACGGCTTTTGCCCTTCCATGTTTTCCTGGCTCTTCCAGTTCTCCTCTGCCCCAGCAGCAAGCTGCCACCCATTTCCCATGTCCTGTAGCCCAAGACAGCCTTCAGTGTGGGGATGTCTCACTTTGTTGCTATTGTTAATTCCTGGAATCAATTTCACACATTTCTTGGGGGTTGATTTTTCAAGAAGGAGCCAGTGGCCCATCTTAGTTTGCCATGTAGGTCTCTCACATCACGCCCCTGAGCATGCCTCTCTAATGGATTTGTTTGTTGGGTGTCTCTCTTTTCCCTAGACTTTGAGCTTACTCAGGGCAGGGTGGGGTGTTTCATCTCTACATCCTGGCTCCAACACAGGGGCTCCAACCGCCAGTTAACCGACGTGCACTGATGCAAGCATCATCAATTAGCCCAGTCCTTTTCCTGCTCATCTTCAATCATCACCTGAACAGAATATCTTGATTTTTGAAGGCAGCCTCGGACAGTTACTGCGGCTGGGATCCCACCACCAGAACTGTCCCTTAACTTGCTGGACTGAACGACCATTAATGGGCCGAAACGGGCCATTAATTTTTTTCTGCATATGTGAGGCAAGAGGAATCGTGAGACTGTTCACGATTTAATGTCTCGTCTTTAATCAGATCAAGGCACTGGCTAAAGTCAAAAGTCTGAGAGCTGGTCCATGTCTTCACGTGATTGACAGGAGAACGAAGGGGAAAGAGATCGAGGAAAACGAGGGAAGAGAGGAGACAAAAGTGAACAGCCTGAGACACACACAAAAAAAGGGGGCGTGGGGAGGGTAGATGGAAAAACGGAGGACCGTTAAGGAGAGGAGAGAGTAGGGACCGAGCAGGAAAGGAGCGGAACAGAGCGGGAAGAGCAGCGGGAGGGCTGGCCTAGGAGCGCGCCGGACAGGCGCACCGCTGTCCAGCGCGGGGGGGTGAGAAGGCGGGGCTTGGGAAACTACGAGAGGGGAGCGACCCACCCCGTCGGACACCGAATGGTCGCGCCCGGCGGCGGCGGCCAATGGGCGGCCGGGATGTTGGAGCGGCGGCGGCGGTCGGGGTGCTCGCTGGCTGGGGGACGGCGGCCGCCGCCATGATGCTTGTTTGCTTTCAATGAAAACGAGGGGGGCGCGAAGGAGGAGGCGGCGGCGTCGGTGGCGGCGGCGTCGGCGGCGCGGAGGCGAAGGCGGCAGTGGGCGCAGCGAGGAGGGCGAGGCCGGGGGCCGAGAGGGCGGGAGGGCATAGTGGCGGCCCGTCGGGGCGCCTGAGGCGGGCGGCTGACGCGGTGGCGCTCGGAGGGGGAACAAAGAGCGGCGGCTGAGGCGGCGGAGGAGCGGCGGCGGCGGCGCTGCAGCAGCGGGCGGGACTGGTATGGTGGTTCCACAGGTCAGACCCCGCTGCACTCACAGGGAGGAGGCGGCGGCAGCGGCGGAGGAAGGCGGCGCACCCCGAGAGGTGAGGGAGACGGACCCGAGGCCTGGCCGGGCTCTGCTGCCCGCACTGGTCGCGCACGGCCCCCGCTCGGTCGTGCCCCCGAGACCGAAGCGCGCGGGGTCTTAGCGCGGGCAACTTGAGTTTTGTGGGTAGCGAGCCCGTAGCTTGGCTGAGCTGGCGGCTGTTGAGGGGGGGAAGCCTTTCTCCGATCGGGCTGGGTCCCAGGCCGCGCCCCCGCGCCCAGCCCGGGGGCGGGGGGCGTTGATTGACGGCGGGGACTGGGGGGCTCAGGGCGCGGGGGAGCGGCGCCCGGGCCCTGGGACCCCGACTCTGGTCATCCCGAGGAGGCGGGTGGGTGTTGGGGACTCGTGGCCAGGATGGGTGGCAACTTTGGCGGAGTGGCTGTGTGGGATTGTGCGCCGTGGAGTGTGGAACTTCGCAGTTACCGCAACGCGGGAAACCAACTGTTGACCCTCTACCCCAAAAGTATTTAAAATTCAGTTTAACGCAGATTTGGGGGGAGGGGGTAGGTGTGACAATGACCTGGTTGAAGAGGCACTTAGCACCAGATTTGAAGATTTATAGTATTGCTCAGAGCTCGGAGATAGCCCTAATTAATTACTTGAAGCCGTTTTCTCCAGTAACCCTGAACCTCATCCTCCTTTTTATATTTAAACACCAATCGTTATTGTCTTTGTAAACTTTTTGACTCTTTTTCCTTTCTCATCTTCTCCAGAGGGTCTGCTAACACCTGTAACCTTTTCTTTAACTGTTACTGCAGATGACAACATTGTGAATAGTCATCTTGCTTGATCTTCTTGGAATTACTGTGTTAAGCTGACGTTGTTTAAATAATCTGCTTGAATTTGAGTTCCTGCACTTACCATTTTCTAGGTGGATTGTATTGTTAGTGTTAGTGCGGAATTTCTTGCATTCTTGTGTCTGGAAATTTAATTTTGGAGAGGAAAAGAGGGAATATGAACAAGTGGCAAATAAAATGGCACCTATTAGCACTTTTTTTTTTTCACAATCACTAGGGTTTACTATTTCAAAACAGTGTTGTTGTCTCTAAGAGTTGATATGGTCATTGATCAAGAGGTTTTGAAGACTTTTGTAATTGCTGTCAGAGCGGTTATGACAGTCTTCAGAATGGGATGACTTTTAGAGTTAAAATTGCTTAATATTTTTAGACCAGTGATCTGGCCCAGTCAGCTTGCTTTAAACAAAATATTTGTAAAGCTACATGTGGAAACTGAGACCTAAAAAGGTTAAAGTGATTTGCCCAAGGTACTTTTAAAGGGAAAGGACCAGGTTTTTGTGTGAGTGTGAAAGCACATCAAAGAGTGATGTAATTGGTGGGGAGGGCAGAAGGTGTTTTAATGGGTAGAAGTTATTTGGGATAGATGTGTCTGTTCAGTTCTCAGGTGAACAAGATACTTAATGAAGTAGTGAAAACAAGGATGGGCTAGAAGACAGACATTTTCAGGAAGATTCACTCTCTGAAAGTTGATTTTTGTATAGTTTCAGAAGTGTCTTGATCAGTGGGATGTAGATGAAGAAGCCCTTTTGAATGCCTGTTTTGGTTGTAGGTGTATTCAGGTTTCTTAAATCTTGGTAGATCAAAACTACAATTATTGGAAAATTTCAGACTATTTTCTCTTGACTAGGAATGAAGTTGGTTATAGAACTTGGTCCTGACTGCAAATAAAGGCATTGTAGGAATTTGCCTACTGTACTGGTTTATAAATACGAATTTTGGTCCATGCTTAGGCACTGCCAGTGCAGGACCTGATATGGGGCTTGAACTCACTAACCGTGAGATCATGACCTGAGCTGAAACCAAGAGTTGAATGCTTAACCAACTGAACCACGCAGGTGCCCTGAAGCATAAACCTTTTTCATATCGTAGTGCACTGGAAAGGGATAATATATGTAAGGCATACTGGAATAAATGGTCAACATTACTCACAGCCGTAGCCTTTGGTCCATGAGGGGTGAGGGACCACTAACTTTCCTATATGCTTGCTCATTGGGAAGCTATGCTTTTAAAATGCTTATCATTTTGGAAAAGTCCAAATAGGTTCAGTAAGGATATATATTTTAATGCAGAAAAGACTTAGATTTGTGGGCCTGCAGCACTTATTTGCGTTTTTTTGTTGTGAATGGAATTCAGTGCTATGTAGAAAAAGGTTCCGATTTCAGTTTTCAAATCCTCAGCTTCCACTTTTGGCTTATTTTTTTTTTTGCTTTCACCTTGCCTGCTACTCACTTTCCAAAGGTAGCCAGTTTACAACAAGTGTGATTAAGGAAACACCATGTGAAATTAAGATATACTTGATAAATTAAACTGTAAACTTCCTGTACACAGAGCCTGGCGTGTTAAAGTACAATGGAACGCACCATATTTTGGTTTTTGAACAAGTAATGAAAAGGAGTAGGTTGTTTGTATCCAGAATGAGGACCCATGTGTAGGCTGCCTTAACCTTACCCTTCTCTGGCCTTACCTCTCCGTCATCAGTTTATATTTTCTGGATAACTTCAGTTGGATGTCAAGGAATAAAACGTGCTGGACACGGTATTGGACCCTGAGAGTTCAAAAATGAACACTACCTAGTTTTTGTCATGTAGTCTCTAGTTATCATAGGCGCATGAAGTGCTATGAGAGAATAGAAGAAAGAATAAATTCGCAGAAGGCGTGGGGCCAGTTTACAGAAAATAACAGCAGAATAGGTGTTTGTCAAACTGGGGAGAGGGGTCATTTCAAACAGAAGGGAACGGTGGGTGCACTCAGGTGCCAAAAGTTGGGCTAAGACCCAATGGTGAGGTGTTAATGGAACAGGAAGAGTGGCCTGCAAAGGTGTGTCCAGCCTAGATTTTGAAGGACCATGCTTGCTCAACTAAAAATGAGGTTTATATCTTTATCCTGTAGCAAAGGAAGGAACCAAAATATTTTTAGTATGGGAGCAAGGTGATTTATAGACCACTTTGGCATCAGTGTGGAGGATTGAGTGGAGGCCCTATATATAAAAAAAGTCACATTTTAGGTACTGTGGAGTTAATGATTCTGAATCTTTTTAACTTGGATATAGTGTCTGTTGTGTTCTGTAGTTCCTTTTATAGTGGACTTGAGGGTTTGCCCAATTGCTTTACAATGCTGGGTAATTTAAAATCAAAATGTCAGGATGTTTTGGAAGAAGTTAAAAGCAGTCAAAACAATGAAACCCATAAAATGGTACACTTGAAAATTCAGGCACTGAGAACTTGTTTTTTGAGTTCTGCTTAGGCAGACTGTAGAGCTTAAGCTGGAAAAAACAACTCTCTGCTCACCAGAAGTGGGAGGCACCAACTTTTAAAGATTGCAACTCTCCTAATAGTCTATTGGGACATAGGCCATATGTATGTGAAACTTGTAGGAGGGCAGAGTTTTCTCTCCAGTAATTTACTGCAATTGGAGCATTGAAATTAAAGTCTCTGAGCTCATGATACAGCTGGCTGTTAATTTATGTAGCCTATTCTGCTGTGTAGCAACATACAGGTTCCCAAAAGCTACCATGGTATGCAAGATTGTGCAGTAAAAACTACAGGCCTTGTGGGGGAAAATGAGATTGGAGTCCAACACTCAAAAACTTAGTGACTTATTTTGAAAAAGGAACCTGATGAGAATGGTAGCAAAGTTTTACACATGTGAAATGGCTAAGGAGTATCTAAATATTCCAGTAAATGTGGCACTTTACATTGAGAAAGACCTCATTTGCTTGTGGAAATGGGCATCAAAATGTTTGCTGTTTGTTACTTTGAAGTGGTAGCAAGCAGGTTATCTGAAATCAAATGGAATGTTTAGTAACACCAGATGTGGGTGGGTGGGTGTGTCTTGTATCACACACATGGAGAACTGTCTGGAGGGTGGGTGTTTAAGATGTGTGTGTTTTGTGTATTTCTGCTCAGCTCAGTTTGGCTGGGTGCAGTTTTCTACCTTCGTTTAGTGCGGTAGATGCAGATGAGAAATGGCATGCAAATGAGAATTTTGCGTTACGCTTAAATTCCCTAATATATCAATCACACTGGAACAAACTCACATTTCAGAACAAGCAATAAAGCAGAATTAATTATACTTGAATACAGCATTTTAAAATAGTACTGAAACGCGGTTCAAAAAATACCCAAACACCCATATGTTAGGCACCATGTATAGACTTGCTATCCTTATGGGGCTTATGGTCTTTTGTCCCAAGTGGGGTTTATAGTGGGGTGTAAAGACAAATGGACCAATAAAACTCTCACAGGTTATACAGTAATAAGGAGTATACAAAGCAAGTGCTAAGAAAGGAACAACTAATTCTGCTTGGGAAACTTGATAGAGTCATCTCCGAGGTCTTTGAGCTGAGTTTTTAAGGGTGAATAGGCACTTGCCAGGCTGAGTAGGACTTTTCATGGAGAAGGAATGATATTTGCAAAGTCAAGTTACATACGACTTTGGCTGTGAAACATAGGACGCAAGGATGGGAGGGATAGGAGGAGGGGCCAGAAACAGTTTGTGAATAGTCTAAGGCTCTTTCTTAAAGTGTTGGGACTTCTGTCTGTATATCCTGAGGATCCACTGAGAGGTTGAGTGGATAGTAGTGGGGCAATTGTGTGTGACACACTTTTTTCAGGAGAGTAAAAATACGGACAGTGGATGAAAGGGGTCAGAGTTCATTTAAGTCCTTGTGAGAGGCTAAGGATATCAGCATATGAGCTGGACAAGAATAGGATAAATTTGAAAGATACCAGAATTAGGGACAGACAAGCAATGAGTTATAAAAATAGGGAATTGAGTACCACTCAGAAGGTTTTTAGCTTGGGTAACTTGGTATGATTTAACTTGGGGGAAGTAGAGGAAGAAGAGCAGATTTGGAAAAGGGAAGTGGAATAGGTTGCTTTTGCATCTGACTTTCATATGCCCATTGGGTATTTAGGTGCACTATGTCTTAATAGGTATCTGGACCAGAGAATGGTTGGGAATTTTAAAGACTTGGTTAGTATATAGTTAGTATTGGAAGTTTGGAGATCACTCAGGAAGAGTGTATGAACAAATGCTTTTTACCTTTTTTTAGGGAGGTAGAGTCCCCATTTGAGAATCAGTTGAGAATTATGGCTCCTGCTGAACAGAATAAAAATATGCATACACTTAAGTGTGAAACTTACTTAATGAAACACAGGATAATATAGGACAGGAAGAAGAGGTGACCAAGGGAACCCTTAGGAACAGCCAAAAATTACATTTTGGACACAACGGCAATAAAATGGTTAAAGAGGTAGGAGAATAAGAGAGTACAATTACAGATGCCAAGAAAGGTAGGAGTGCCGAGCAAGAGGGAGTTTTCAGTGACGAGTGACGGCCAGGTTTAGGGTAGGATGAGCTCTGAGAATAGTTTAATAGGATTTGGCGGTTAGGTGAATATAAGCAGAGCAAATTTTTCTGGGACCAGGGAGGTGGAAGTCAGACTGTAGGTTAGGCTGGGGACAAATGGGAGGTTAAGATGGAAAAATGTTATAGACTGCTGTTTGGAAAAGTTTAGAGTGGGAAAGAAGGAAAGGGGGTAATATAAAGAAGAGGACAGGGTTGACTGAAGGTAAACACCTATATTTGTTGCCTACCTTATGTTTTCCATAAGCCCAAAACTTAGGAAATTTCTATATATATTTATATTTCAGACTTTTCCCTGATATATTAGCTGAAATGATGAACTTTTTATTGGATCACATAAAGCTTTTTCTTTGTGGACTTTTATGTGATTTAAAAAACAAAGGAAAAATTTCCTCATTGGAGGTGGACCTGATGTGAAATCATAATATTAGAACTTTCAGTCTTCAGTTACTGAAAGCCTAAAATTTACTCTTCATATTCCCTTGCTAGATTTGTATTTGTCCTGTGCTCAGCAGTCTGCAGTTGAGTTAAATGTTTGATGTACTTTTAGGGGCGCCTGGGTGGCGCAGTCGGTTAAGCGTCCGACTTCAGCCAGGTCACGATCTCATGGTCCGTGAGTTCGAGCCCCGCGTCAGGCTGTGGGCTGATGGCTCAGAGCCTGGAGCCTGTTTCCGATTCTGTGTCTCCCTCTCTCTCTGTCCCTCCCCCGTTCATGCTCTGTCTCTCTCTGTCCCAAAAATCAATAAACGTTGAAAAAAAAAAATTAAAAAAAAAAAAATGTTTGATGTACTTTTAAATGTAGAATAGTAGCAAAGAAGACATAGTCATTTTCTTTCAAAATTATTTGCTACACATATATACCTTACAAAGTAAGCATATGGAGATCTAACAAAACAAAAATTAGACAGTGATCTTTGTATCTAAAAGGAGTATTACAGGTGATTCTCTGGATACATCTAGCTGTCCCATATAGATTTTTTTTAACTAGGCAGATTTTGAGTGGGGGTGGTGTGGCGAGATAGATGAAAAAGGATATTAGAGGAGTCCTTGCTAATTAAGACCAAATAGAAACGAAGATTTATTCAAGTTAAGTCAAAAATATTTCTTGCATTCAGCTTTTTGGGGGGCAATTTTTTTTTCTTTCGTAAGATTGTGTATGGTTGTATGCAAACACCACAGCATCATAAAGCAGTATCTGATGAAGCTAACTGCCATGTTTTGTGGACTGAAAGCTTCTTTTGTATATTTTCATCTAAAATTGTTGAAAATTAAAACTGTACTTTATTTGGGACATCTAAAGAATTATCATTTGGTTTCTAATTTTAGGGAGACTAGAGATATTCAGACTTAGGGATTTGCAGTCAAAGAAAGAAGGAGCTTTGTTGAATGCTAATGATGTGGTACGCATTGTGCTTTACATGTGTTATTTTATTTGATCCTCATACCAAAATTGTGAGGTAGATATCATTTTATAAATGAGGAAGCTTTAGCCTTAAAGTTGAATGTAAACATATCTTTCTTGATATCGGTCTGTTTGACTCTAGTTTGTGTGTTTTTGTTTTTGTTTTTTTTTTGAGAGTGCAAGTGAACAGGGGAGGGGCAGAGGGAGAGAAAGAGAGAATATCTTTTTTTTTAATTTTCTTTTTAACATTTATTTTTGAGACAGAGAGAGACAGAGCATGAACGGGGGAGGGTCAGAGAGAGATGGAGACACAGAATCTGAGGCAGGCTCCGGGCTCTGAGCTGTCAGCACACAGCCTGATGCGGGGCTCGAACTCACGGACCGCGAGATCATGACCTGAGTCAAAGTTGGACGCCTAACTGACTGAGCCACCCAGGCGCCCCCAAGAGAGAGAATATCTTAAGCAGGCCTGATGTGGGGCTGTGTCTCAAGACCATGACATTGGTCTCAACCTGAGTTGAGATAAGAGTCAGATGCTCAACCGGCTGAGCCACCCAGGCGCCCCTCTAGTTTGTATTAATTTCACTGTACATCCCCCACTTCCGTCCTAACACACTCTCATGGTGCTGTGGCTTAGAATGGACCTTTGATATACATTTGATGATATAGGGAGACCCAATTGCTGCCCCAAATTTATAACCATTTACATTGGTGGCTGATCTTGTTGATAGAATGGAACTACCTGGCAGATTCTTAATATTTGTGATCCTCTTAGGTTATGGATCAAAAACTTCATGAGAGTCCACATAAGAATACTATTCATGCTGGCCAAAAATCCAGTTTTAAAGCATTTCATTGTTTTAGGAAAAGGCAGTCACTTATGTGGTCAGAAAGCAGTGCATAATGGAACTCCATTTCAACAGAGTTGCTTAAGATTTCTTTCCAAATCTTCTGAAACATCACTAGGTAGCTTCAGAGCAATATTGTAGTGTTATTATTGATGATTTGTAAGGTCAGCATTTCATGAATAATTTTCTTGTAGGGGAAAAAAGGACTAGTGGGTTAAAACATGGCCAGGATATTAAAACCTCCTAAGTGATTGGATATATAAATTAGAATAAATGTTGAATGCCTCAAAGGCCAAAATCACCACTAGTTGGTGGTAGCTAGACTATCATGAGTTGTAAGAGAGAGAGCAGCAAATTATGGAAAATCTGACAAAAGATAAGAAGGAAATGAAGAGATTTCTATTGGCATCCATCATTTGGTGCTGAAGCTGTAAATGAGATGGTTGTTTACAGCTTATCTCATGCTAAGGAGCAGATTTAGGATTGGTGGCCCCCCTTACCTTGCCGTTTTGATCTTGGTGAGGTTTTGACTGACTTACCCTGCTTATTAGTGGGCACTTACTTAGCTTTTGCTGATTAGATGGCAAATCTTACTTGTCTTAGTATGTTGTACTTTAACTTCAAATATAGAATAAAAATCTAACCTAACCTGTATTTGCTGTATTTTCATAGTTGTGTTTTGAGTTAATTTATTGGATTGACTGAAATTGCTAGTATTTCAACAATTTTTAAAAATATAGTTACTTATTTTTTTAAGAGAGCGCAAGTGGGATAGGGGCAGAGAGGGGGGGACAGAGGATCTGATGTGGGCTCTGCGCCAACAGCAACAAGCCTGTTCTGGGGCTCAAACTCATAACTCACAAACCACAAGATCATGACCTGAGCTGAATTCGGATGCTCAACCAACTGAGCTGTGCCCCCTGAACCATTTTTGACCTTTCAAATTGGTAGTTTCCTATGGTTGTTGCACAGGTAACTTCTCTCTCTGCTTCTCTGACTATATTTTATACTCACTCGTGTGTGATTGGGCCCATGCACACAGTTAGAATTGCGTTGTGACAGGAGTCTGGTAACAGGCTGTTGCAGGCTGTCTGTTACGGGCTGGGCACTGCGGATGCAGATGGGTATGCCGATCTTTTCCTGTTAGAGCTTGGTTTTGACTGCTACATCTGCTGTTCAGCTCTATGTTTTGGAGGAATATTTTACCATAATTTAAAAATCGCTCCATTTTCACCAAGGTCTTTTACTGATTGGAAATTTTAAACCAATTTGGACTGGAACTTATTTTTGTACTACTTGAAAAAGGATTTAAGGAAATTGTGTGTGAGATTTTAGGAGGGGGAGGTGGCTACAGAAACCTTAAGTTCTTAAAAATATTACTAAGATGTTATTTGTCTTTTTCGTTCTTAATCTCTTAATGAGTGTACAGTGGAGTTTTCCAGAAGCTAAAAAAAATGATGTGTGGGATCTGATCAGATTGACTTCGGAGCAGATATGCAAATCCAACTGTCTTCTAGTATGTCAGACATTAAAGAGACTTGCAAAAATGCAAGACAGTGTCATTCTTCTCACAAAATTTTACTTTGTTTTCAAAAATAGTTCCTTTTCATAAAAATGTTTTAACATGGGATGGTTGTATATTTAACAAGTTAATACATATTTAAAATTTTCTTAGTTCTAATTTCTAGGATGACAAATGTTGATAGGTATAACCTACATAAATGAAAGCTCTTTGGGGGTATTTGTGAGTTTTTAAAAGTATGTAAGCATTCTGAGATGATAGTGTTTGAGATCTGCTGTCTTAGAGTATTAGGCAGAGGTTGGGAGTAGAGAAGGCAGGTGGGGAGTAGCTTGGAAAGATGATACATCTGTGAAGGAAACTGGAGGGCTGATGGTCTCAACCACACAATATTTGAGGAATGAACATGAGATCTTGGCTTTATCAGTGACAGAATTCTAGAGTAGTGTGAAGAGCTAGATTGTCCTAGGTTCAACCCCCCCCCCCCCCCCGCCCCAGCTCTACTACTTAACAAGCATGTATGACCTTGGCAAATGATTTAAACCCTTGTGTCTTCATCTAAAATACAATGCGATATTATCTAACTCATGGGCTGCTTTGAGAATTGAATTGAGAGTAATAAAAGTAAATGAGTGCATAGTGGTTAGATAGAGCACAGACTTGTGGATCAGACTTGGGTTAAAATCATAGTTGTGCCACTGGTATCTCTGTGACCTCGGGTAAGTTACTCATTCTCTGGACCTTCCCTTCTGTTTGTAAGGAGAATAGTAGTATTTACTTACAGGAGTCCTGAAGGGTTAAATGAGACCATGTATGTGAAGGGCCTGATAGGCCTGTCACGAGGTGAGTGCTCAGATAACATTGGCTGTTACTGCCAAGTGCAGAGTGTGGCAGATGGGCAGTGCTACACAGTTTTGCCGTTACCCCCATCTGTTTGAGGTTTGCTCTTAATCTGCTAGGGCATGTCACTAAGATTATGTTTATACAATTTAATCTTTAAGTTTGTCCCCTTGATTCTTGTCCTAGAACCAGTACTCTCGGTTTTTGGTCCTTTCTGTCTGGTTTTTCTAGATTTTGCTTTCAAGGTTAGAAGTATAGATGTTAGTTTTTCTTATTGCTGGTAAAATGGGCCCTGCTTCTGTTAGCACACTTGTCTCTTACAAATGTTTGCTATCTCTTTTTTTTTTTTTAAATTATCACAGCTTCTCTCCTTGAATTCTTATAATTATTCACCAAGCACTTACTATTTGCCAGGCTCTGAAGAGAAAAAATATTAAAAATAGAAGTGCAAGGAGCTATATTAGAGTAGGTGAGTGAGACATAAAAGAAAAAGTCAGGTGTGGTTAAAGATACTCTTATAGAAAAAATCTTCAAGGTTCGGAAAAGCTCAAAGCAGGGAATGATAAGCTCCGTGTTTGGGAGGGATAGGGAAGGAAGGACCTGTTTGAAGTCGGATATCTGATTTGGCATTTGAAGATGACCAGAGTTCCTTAAGGTATCTGGAGGAGAGGGAGAGATGGCATTTCAGGCAGGAGCGATAGCATATGGTAAAGCACAGAGGTTTGTGAGAGGTAAGTGGGAATTGGATATGACTGGAGAGGCACACAGGGGCCTGTTTTGTAGATGAGCCTGGGGTTCCTCTGTTTAATTCAACTCATATTTGAGCCTCCTTTGTGTCAGGTGCACTGTCAGTCCGTGGGTACAAAGATGAAGGAGATGTGGTTTTAGGACCATGAGTTAAGTACTTGTGTTTTTAGGAGGTCACTTTGGATAGTGTCTAAGGCTGCATTCAAGTTGGGGTGCAGCAGAAGAACGTGGGTCTGAGACTGTTGCATTAGCTCGTATCTCAGGGAAGAGCCTGGGAGGTTGAGACAGATTGGGTGAGACGAAGATTTAGGAGGTCAAGTGGACTAGAACTAGGGAACTGGATATGAAGGCTGGGATTGGATAGGAAAGAGTTAAGGATAATACTCCTATTTCTGGCTTGGAAAGCTAGTGTGGGGATCATAGAGGAAGGGCAGGTTGGAAGACCAAGATGACAATTTCACTTTTTAGTAAGATCTTTTTGGTGCCTTGTTTTTTTCTATTATCTCTCCTGTGCAATTCAGAAACCTGTTTTGAGAGATAATCATGAAATGTAAGATACCTGCAGTATCTTTGGCTGTTTATAACAGTAGCCTTGAACTCAACAGATCTCACAGTTTGGATTTAAGTTTTGCTTTTTAGATAAGAGTAGTCTTCTTGCAAAGGTTTTTTTATGCTTGGCTTGCCACAGGGCACTAGTGATAGACAGGGTGATAGTTTTGCCACTAAGGACAGCTCCTGAATGAGGCTTATCATCTGTGTAAACTTTTAATTGGCCCATCAATCGTGGTGGAAATCTGGATAGAAAAAGAAGACAAATGTGATGACATTGAGAGTCAGGATGATTGGGGTTTAAAGTGAGATGGAGCTGTGCCTTAACTGACTTGAAGTTCTAAAAAAAGACTTAAGAACGTAGTCCGCGGGAAGTAGCTGATTTCAGTTACAGAGAGTCACATGTTTCTCATGTGTAGAATTCAACTAATACACCTGGAAGAAACAGAAGGTAAGGTACAGGGTGTGCTAGGCCTGCCATAATTACTATCGATTTAAAGTTCCAGAGTGTTTTCATATTTTAAAAAAGCATCGAATTATTGTGTTTATGTGACATTTTACATGTCTTATTACATGTCTTGGTAGGAACAGAAAACAGGTTAAATTAGTATTTATTGTTATGCAGATTTTTAATGTACCTGTGAATAAATTGGATTGTATTCAAAGAGGGAGTAATTTTTTTCTTTTTCATTTCCTTTTTCTTTTCCTTTTCTTTCTTTTTCCTTTTTTTTTTTTTTTTTTTTTTTTTGGTGGCATTCTTACAGTGGCTTGGTGTTTTTGTAATGGTAATAGAAGATAGTGGAGCATATTTGAAGGATGGCAGTTATCTGCCAGTTGCATCCAAAAAAAAAAAGTATTGGATAAAATCTGGAAAGGGAATATTTTGAATTCTAAACTAAGAAGTTTGAATTTGTTTTCTAAGGAGTAGAAAGTTTAGGTGGGGGGCAGTGATGGGAGAGAGGATGCCATAGAATCCCAGTTTTAAAGCTGATATAGGACCAGAAATCATTCCAGAAGACTTCCCAGTTTTTTACAAAGAATGGTTCTTTTTCCTGAATTCTGCAGTGTAATTAGGACTCAGCTTTAGAAGTTGAGAGTGTTATGTAGGTTAATAATAATTAATAATTTGAGTGTTATGTAGGTTAGTTGTAATCTATAAGGCATAAATACCAATTATGAGAGTTTATTATAATAGTTGAAAAAAGGCAAAGTCCTAAATTAGAGTGATGACTGTAAAAATAAGAAAGGGTTGTAGTGTGATTATATGATTGTGAAATTGTTGCTCCCCAAGCAGATAAAGTGCCATGACCATGTATTTATTTATTGTTTATTTCTGGCACCTGACAGAGTACTTGACACAGAGAAGGTGATTAGTAAGCATTTGGTGAATGAGTGATTCTGTAAAGAAAGCTCCCTAAGGAAGCATGGTTCAGATGTACTGAGTTGCTTTGGGATTTTTCTTCTGTGAATACCTGATTCTGGGTCATGAATGAAAGAATGTTTAGACCAGTTCATTAGTGGAATGTTCTAGTAGTACTTCCACCAGACTCCGGGAGATGCAAACTGTTTGGGTGTTCGGTGTGACAGATGGTGGAGAAAGTGTTTGGTGCGCAGAGGAGGGAGTAGTGAACATGTGCTTTTATTGGGAAGGGTTTGCAGAGGCTCCAACATGTGACTTGGGTTTGCTTAAAGGGCGAGTAGAAGTCTAGCGTGAAGGTTGTCTTTGGTGAAGGGGTTAGCACATACTAAAATACTACCCCTTAGAAGTAGGTTTGCTGTAATCAATTTAGGACTTTATAGGGTGGCATGAGTGTAAGTGGATGAAGAGGAATGAGAAAATAGTTGGCTAAGTCTAGATAATAAAGGAATTTGAAATTTGGAATTTAGGTAGGTAAATCGGTGGAAAGGTCCATCTTTGGTTTTTAAGCAGGGGAGCAACATGAGCAGGCATCTATCTGGAAGGTAGATGTGGATAGAGGAGATTGTTAGTACTTGAAGGTGAGAAATAAGGAGCGTGTAAATTAGCTTCAGTAGCAGTGAAAATGGAGAAGACAGGTTTAGAAATTATAAAGAGTTAAAAATCAGTCTGATTTAGTGAAAAATTGGATTAGAAGAAATAAATTGGCACCAAGGTTAGTGTCACTAGTTTTTCAAATACGGTTGTCTCAACACGGGTTTGAACTGCACAGGTCCATTTATGTGTCGATTTTTTATAGTACAGTTCTGTAACTACTTTCTCTGCCATATGATTTTCTTTAGCTTTATTGTAAGAATACAGTGTATAATATATAACATACAAAATATGTATTAATCAGACGTTCATGTTATCAGTAAGGCTTGAGGTCGGCAGTGGGCTATTAGTAAAGATTTTGGGGAGTCAGAAGTTACACATGGGTTTTCAGCTGTGTTGTTCAGGTGTCAACTGTACACCCTAACTTGTAGCTCTGACAGGGGCCTGATAAGTCAATGAAAAGGGTCTTTCTGCGCATGAGTTTCTTTCTGCTTCCCTGCCTCCCTTTCCTCTGCCCCAGTCCTTTTCTCCTTCATGTTTGAGAAAGAATACACAAAGAATGGATATGAAAATGTAAAAAGGAAAAAAGAGATGTTAAATTTAGCATTTTTTGTCAGTTGAGGATGGCTGTAATTCAACTTCATTTTCCTTGAAAAAGATCTGGCCAATGTAATTAAAATAAATTCTTCAACTTCAGAGTGCCTCTTAACATTTTTGTACATGGCCAAAATAACATGATTTCATAATTATTCATTAATATTAAAATTTTTTCATGTTTATTTATTTAGCGAGAGAGAGCATGAGCAGAGGAGGGGCAGAGAGAGAGAGAGAGGGAGGGAGGGAGGGAGAGAGAGAAAATCAATCCCAAGAATCTGTCAGCACAGAGCCAGACACGGGGCTCCATCTCACAAACTGCAAGATCATGACCTGAGCTGAAATCAAGAGCTCAACCAACTGAGCCACCCAGGCATCCCTTATTCATTCATATTTTAAATATGAACTAGGTATTAAATGTTTCCCCAGCTGCCCACAAAATGTCCTTTATTGCTGATTTGTGGGTCTTATATAGGGACCATTTATTACCTCTGATTATGTATCCCTTAATTCTCTTCAAATCTAAAATAGTTCTGGCACCAGCTTGTTGAAGCAGACCAGTTATCCTGCAGAAGCTCCTGCATTCTCACTTTGTCTGATTGCTTCTTTGGTGTTATCTGGCCAGTTCCTCTAGTTCTTCATCAAGGTGAACATTGTTTTTTTTTGTTTTTTTTTTTCAACGTTTTTTATTTATTTTTGGGGCAGAGAGAGACAGAGCATGAACGGGGGAGGGGCAGAGAGAGAGGGAGACACAGAATCGGAAACAGGCTCCAGGCTCCGAGCCACCAGCCCAGAGCCTGACGCGGGGCTCGAACTCACGGACCGCGAGATCGTGACCTGGCTGAAGTCGGACGCTTAACCGACTGCGCCACCCAGGCGCCCCAAGGTGAACATTGTTGATGTGCACTTGGGGTTCTGTCATATCAAGAGACTCAGTCAGTGTCTGGTTCTCCCCCCCATTAGTGTCGTGAAGATTGAAGAAGGTAACCTTTTATTCCTCCCTTTAACATTTTCTACCTTGTGATCCAAAAACAATTTGGATGATGGTGTTACCTTAGCATTACACCAGTGCCAGTGATTCATCTAATGGTTTTAACACAATTTAGAATCCTTGCCTAAAAAAGGAGTTATAAAATGATACTGCTTTTTTTTTTTTATTATTATTCATTTGTTAGCTGTCATTCTTTTGTAAAGTGGGGCTGTTCTTCAACTGGAACTGTTTGGTTAACTCAAATGCGGTACTTGCTGAAAAGTTAAACACCTAAATCTTTCTCTTTGGTGACCAATTTTCTTAGTTTGAAAGCTGCCTCCAATGGTGTCTGTCTAACTTGCACCTTTGGCACTCCCTTTCCTCCTCCTCCCCCTTGCTTTTTTCTTGCCTTGATTACTGCAGTAGTTTCCTCTGCTGCTAATCCACCTTTTACAGCACTGCCAGCTGTTTTCTGTAGCACAGGTACTTACATTATCTACACATCTTTGTTGATTCAGTGTATTTCATTCCTTTATACTTATGATTCTTTTTGCTCAAGTTGTCCACAGTTTTGGCCAGTGAGGACCCCTTCTAACTGGCTCCTGTGTCCTGTTGACTTAGGTTTTTGGCACTAAAGGATGTCTCAGGCTTTATACATTTTATACATTTCCTGCCCCAGACTTGTAATTGTCCATTTTACAAAGAACTTTGCTTTCTTGGTATTAGAGATCAAAACTGAGGATTAGAGGTGCTGTTATTCCAGACATAGCATAGCTTTTGAAGTACTCCAGTGCATTGTTAGAAACAAATTTAAAATCATTGGTTTATATTGATATTCTCAAGTCAGTTTTGGTGTTGGTGTTTTCACTTGATTTATAAATGCTTTCTTACCCTGAAAATCTTGGTTCTTAACATCATTGACATAAGTCATTCTTTGCTTAATCCTAAAATACAAAGTAAATAATTCAATGTAATGCCAATACTTACCATCATTCTTCCTACAGCTGCATGATTTCCCCTAGTGTGGCTGTAGAGTGACTCATTTAATTGTACATTCTTGTTAATGGCCACTTAAGTTGTGTGCACTTTTTGTCATAATGCTATAATGAGTAATTTAGAAAAGTACATGGGTTGTATGTTTTGTTAGTAATTGCTTGAAAATGTCCTTTTGTTTGTCTTCACACCTGACCAAGTCTTTGAGTACAGAAGGTTTTTTAGTTAAGGTAAAATTTATATAAAGTAAAATGTATAGGCCTTAAATGTACAGTTTGAATTTTGGTACATAATATATACCAATATAAACCACATCTCATTTAAGATATTGGGTATTTTCATCATTTCCCATTAGGGCAGCCATTGTTACCACTGCACATTCATGTAAATGGAATCTCTTTTGGGTCTTTTTCATTCAGTTTGTAATGTTTGAGATTCATCTGTATATGTGTGTTATGTATCAATAGTTTATTCCTTTTTTATTGCTGAGTAGTATTTATCCTTTGATTATCCTTTCATTGTCGAGGACATTTCAGTTTTCAGGTTTTGGCGCTTATGAATAAAACTATTATGCAAGTTTATATAAATGTATTTTTTTGGAAATGCAGTTTTTTTTCTCTTTGGTAAATACCAAAGCGTAGGTTTATTGAGTTATGGCATTACTCAATTACTCTCTTAGATATTATGTTAATCATCTCTTTTCTTTTGTTTTTCCATAAAAAAGTGTATTTAATTTTCACCTGTCTTTGCTTCTTGTTTTAGTAGGAATTATGTTTATGTAGTCTGTGACTTTCCTTTTTTGCCTTGATTTTGTTCTAGAGATTCTAATATTCAAATATTTTTTCCTCTACACTCTTAGATCTACACTCTTTTTATCTCACTTTTTGTTGTTGCACAGTTGACTTCTTTATTTGTAGTTTTTGTTTATGTAGTTTTTTAAGCACAAGAAACAATTTTTTTGTGGAATATTTTTCGATTTCTGTAGTATTTCTTTTTTCTTTTGTATGATTTTGTATAATCATTGTGCTGCGTGTATTATGCTTAACTTGTGTTTGACATTGACCGCTCTGTTGACTTGCATTTTATACAGATATGGTGTGGGTGGGTACTTAAGCACTTCTGTTGGCTTCCACTCAGACTGATTGTGAAGGTTAAGTACAGATGAGGGAGAGGCAGGCTGTGGCACACCTATTGGCTGCGGGTAGTTATGATTAGTGGATTTCAGCCCCCAGTTGGTGGTTTTTATAATTACGTTTTCCTTCCATGGGAACATTCAGATACCTGATTGTCCCTGGTTTTGATTGGTAGAAGTTTGGTTCCTAACAGGAAAAAGACCAGAGGTTCCTACCCCTTTCTTTATGTTCCTGTTTCTAGCAGCTGTTTCTTTCCACTCCTAGCCAGAGGATGGTTAAAATAGATTTAATGTAAGGCATTTGATTAGGGAACTATGAATCTTTTTAGGGCTATAGGGGTGGGGTATAACTTTTTGCAAGGACCTTTGTATCTTCATTCTAGTCTGTTTCCTATTTAGGTGTTCTTCTTTTATTTTAGATTCTGATAAATCCCTCGTAACCCCTCCCTGTGATCCCTGCCCCAGGCCCCTCACTGCACCATATCCATACACACACACACACAGACCATTTCTGGAAATGTTAGGTAGAGAATCTGTAGGTTCCTAATTTTTTTTCCTCATTTAGATAGCTGTTTTTCTAAGTTTATGGTATGCAGTTAGGCCACTCTTAGTTTAAACACTCCAGGATAACCTTATTAGTTGTGTTATGGTTTGTAGCTCTGCTTTGCAACGCTAACTTTCCCACTGTGATTATAGTTCTGTATTTTGAGGCCATTTCTTAAAATGTTTAATTATGAAAGCCTGTCTTTCTATCTTGGTAAATTAATGTCCTGTGTTTCTTTAAGGCAAATAATTATTCTAAGATAATGAAAAACTGTTTCTCAGATCCAGTGTGGGGGTGGGTTTTATGCTGCCAGGGTCAGTAGTGATGTCTGGTGTTGGGTTGGAGGGATAGGGGATTGACTAGTCAGGTGCTGCATAGCTGCTTACCCTGGCCTAGCTGTTTCTAATTCTTTTGTAATCCTTGACAGTTTTAAAGTCTGTTTTGGAAACCTTTTAGTCTTTTTAGATAAAAATAAGGTATGCCACTGCAGATTATTTAGAGGAGAGATCTGCTTGTTGATTTCAAAGTCTTGGGAAAGATGCTAAATTGTGTGCATTCTTATATCCTTTTCCCTACCAATGCTATGCTTTGCCAGAGTCAAAAAAAAAAAAAAAATGGGGAGGTGTTCAGTGGGCAGATGTGCTTGTCTTGCTGCTTCTGGAGTTTGTCCAATTTGCTACTTTTTTTTTTTAATTTGACTATAGTTGACACAGTGTTAAATTAGTTTCAGGTGTACAGTATAGTGGTTGGCCAACTTCTCTGCTGTCATACACCTCCCCCCACCCCCACTTCCGAATCCTCAGTCTCAGGGATTTGGAAATAAAGATGATCTCCTCACTGCTTTCACATTTAATGAGCTGTCTCTTAAATTTTAAGACAACCCATCCCACATTATGAAAAATCAAGAAAGGGAGTGGTTGGCTACCTATGCAGAAATTATGACCCTCTAATGGAATGACCCCAGGTGCAGGACCTAGTTTTCAGATTTCTTATTAGTTCAGTGGCACTTCTGTCCATTCTCCGAAGTGGAATCAAACTCTGGACCTTGACTCAAACTAAGCTCACATGTAGTTGGCAAATCAGACTTCTGAACTTTCACTAAGGAGTCAAATGATTAATAATAGGACCAAGATACTGAACTCAGCTGGAGAGAGCCAATTTCTTACCATTGTTAAATTCTATTTGGAAAAGCCAATGAAGATCAGATGGTTGGTTTCTAAATTTTTTTAAATGTCTTATTTATTTTTGAGAGAGAGAGAGAGAGAGCATGAGCATGGGAGGGGCGGAGAGAGACACACACACAGACACAGACACAGAGAGAGGGAGACACAGAATCTGAAGCCGGCTCCATCCAGGCTCTGAGCTGTCACACAGAGCCCAGTGTGGGGCTTGAACTCATGAACCTCGAGATCATGACCTGAGCTGAAGTTGGATGCTCAATCAACTGAGCCACCCAGGTGCCCCCAGATGGTTGTTTTCTAAGTAGAGTCTGGTCAAAATCACGGCATTTGGGTGATCTTAAGCACTGTTACCATCAAGCTTTGGTAGCCTTACGCAACGTTTTATATTTTCTAGGTTATTACTAGGATATTCATATCATTCAGAAAAGGCACTTGCTTTGCCAGATTGTCTTCTAGAATAGGAACAGTTTTCTGACTGTATAGCTCTCTGTTAGGTATTTTGTAACAGTCTAAAAACTTCAGACCTTGTATTTCTCTTTTCCAGAAGTTAACATGTAAGACAACAGTTTCATCAATAATATTTAAGAAAACAAAAAATAGATGTGCTGTTTCTTGTGCAGATGATTAGTCTCATCATTTATATTTTTTAAAGCAGCTTTTTAAGGATTATTTACTTCTATGTTTTGACTGCCCAAAGCTCATTTCTGTTTCAAAAATAGCTCTACTTCCCATCAGTTAGGAAGGCAGCATAGAGTTGCTTTGGCTTTTTTCCAGTCTTTTTTTATTGTGGCAAACGTACATAAAATTTATCATCTTAAAACCATTTTTAAATGTAGCATTCAGTAGTATTAAATACATTCATAATGTTGTACAACAGTTACCCCCCCCCCCCCACCCATCTCCGTAATTCTCGTAAACTGAAACTCTGCACCCATTCAGTAACTTCCCTTCCCCAGCCCCTGGCAGCTGCCATTCTACTTTCTGTCTCTGTGAGTTTGACTACTTTAGTACCTCATGTAAATGAAATAATGTTTGTCTTTTTGTGATTGTCTTATTTCACTTAGAGAGTAGCTTTAACTTTTTAATCAGATGCAATCAAAGCCTGACTCTGCTGCTTCCCAGCCTTATAATGCTGGTTAAATTTCTTAAACGTTTTTGGGGTTCAGGTTTCTGCTGGTAAAATGGAGTTAATTCTGACTGTAGGAAGAACTAGCAAAAGACTAAATTTAGTAAGATAAGAGGAAAACCAAGAGAAAAGATATCCTGGAAGCCAACTGAGTGAGTCTGTCTAAGAGGGAGTGATCATCTACATCAAATACTGATCGTAGGACAAGCAAAAGTAGGTCTAAGAAATGAGCATTGATTACAACAATGTTGGGCCACTGGTTTTCTTCCTGGCAGTTTTTGGTGGAATGTTAAAAGCACATACTGATTTGAATGATTTTAACTGGGAAAAAGGGAGGAGGAGACAGCATATGTAACTTCCAAGGATAATTTATTTGTGTGTGTGTGTGTGTGTGTGTGTGTGGGTGTGTGTGAAGAGAATGAGAAAAAAAGTGTAACTGGAGGGGGAAATGGGGTCAGGACTTTTAAATAAAGGAGATAATACCATATATATATATACTGAAGATAAAGATCTAGTATAGAGGGGGAAAGTGATGTAAGAGAGAATTGCCAAGTAATGTCCTTGAACAGGCAAGATGATGGGGATGAGATTGAGTGTTCAGAGAGGCAATTTGTCCTACTAAATGAGAGTGTAGATGGGTGGGGGTGGGAGTTCATAGAAAGGCCTCTTTTGGTTGTTTTCTGTTTCAATGAGAAAATGGAAGTAAGAAAGGGAGGATGGAGGGTAAATGTTAGAAGTTTGAAGAGAAAGTCATGTAGAAGGGACTAGGAGAATTTAAAGTATAATTTCTTGGCGGCATAAATAGTCCATTTGAGGTAAGTGATTGCTGAGTGATTCCCTTTAAGTTCACATGGTGTAGTAGGTTTTTCTCTGGCTATATTTAGCTGGGTATGTATCCATAGTAGGTGGAGAGTTGGCTTAAGTGGCTTTGGACTCATCCAAACAAATAAGGTGAAGACTCAGGCAAGGAGTTTGGGGGATATGCAAGGGTGTGAGACTTCGTTTCATGTAAATATGTCAGAATGTATGGATAACAGATAAGGATTAAGGAAATAACCACAAGTGAAATGAAGAGTAATCTTTCAGTATCAACTTACATTTAGTTTTTCAAATTCTCAAAAATTTTTATGCTTGGTTTGTTCAAATTGGACCCAAACAAGGTGTGGGTATTGCATTTCATTGCTGTGCCCTGTAAGTTGTATAATCCATGTCAATTTGGTCTCCTGTTTTTCATGTCCTTTATTTTTGAAGAAATTGGATCTTTCTCATGTAGAACTTTCTATATTCTGTATCTGGTTGGCTGTATTTTTGTGGAGTTGTTTACAATTTTTTAAAAAATTTTAATTGTGGTTAAATATAACAATTTGCTGCCTTCACCATTTTTAAGTATACAGTTCAGAAGTGTTCAGTATGTTCACGTTGTTATGTCTTGTGTTATTTTTTTTAATGTTTAGTTATTTTTGAGAGAGTGCATGCGCACAAGTGGGGAAGGGGAAGAGAGAGAGGGAGACCCAGAATCTGAAGCAGACTCCAGGCTCTGAGCTGTCAGTGCAGAGCCCAATGTGGGGCTCGAACTCATGAACCACCAGATCATGACCTGAGCCACCCAGGCACCCCGAATGTATTATTTTTAACATATTCCTCTATCCCCTTCATTTTGTGTCAACTGGTACCAGGAGTAGGAGTGCTTGATTTGATTCACGTTCAATTTTTTTATTTTTACTATGTTTAGATGAGGGGGCAAAATACGTGTGTTGGCACATGAGTTTAGTCATCCTAATGATGAGATGGACCATTGTGTTGACATCTCATAGCCTGAATATCCATTTGTAATTTTTCCATTGTATTCTTTTTTCACCTAATGCTTTCATTAATCATTGGTGGTCATTGCCTCAGTCCTTTTTTTTTTTTTTTTTTTTTTTTCATTTTGGGTTGTGAAATAGTGATTTTTCTAACTATTTAACTTTCTGCATTTATTAGATGGAATTCTATTAAGATTATTCCCTTATTTAGTTTTGGCCAGAAATGCAGGATAAATGCTTAATTCTTTCCCTTCTGCCACTTTTTAGGTGACTGAATTTTTTTTTTTTTAATTTTTTTTTTTTTAATAGTTACTCTTTTGATGCTCATGTTGTCTTACTTGTGGCCAATGGAAGCTTCTCCAAGCTGTCTGCTGTCACAGCATCTTTGTTAGCACCCAGCCTTGTTTTATATTTTTCTGATCCTGGACCTGCAATTCTCCATTTCTCCGAGAAGCTTCTTTTTAGTGGGAAGTGGTATTTAGAGATGATAATATGGGTACTTACTTTTAAAAAGATGTTGGTTATTTCCAGTTATTTGGTTCTTCAGAATACTGATTGCTTTTTTCAATTCAACAGGCATGCCCAAAGAAAAATACGAGCCTCCTGACCCTAGGAGGATGTACACAATTATGTCCTCTGAAGAAGCAGCAAATGGAAAGAAATCACATTGGGCAGAGCTTGAAATAAGTGGTAAGACATGCACGCATAAATTTAATGGTGTGGAAATCAAGATGGTAGAAATTAAGCTTTCTAATGCCAGTGCACTAAAGAGGCAGTGTTGTATTTTACCAGTGCTAATTATCTTAGAAGTGGGAAGGTTCAGTGGAAAGAATATGGTTTTGGTCAAAGTTCAAAACCCATTCATTGCTTATTTCAGTGTCAGTGTCCTTTTATAAAAATGGGAATGACAAGGATGAAATAAAAATGACACATGTGAACTGCCTAGTGCATAAAGGTTTGTTCTGATACTTAATTCTCTGATAAAGTAGGATTGAGCTTTTGTATTATCAAATTACAGATTTCCAGTGGGATGGGAAATGCCTGGTCTAGAATAGGTTATGTGATAGATTTGTTTCTCCTTATTTTCTTCATTTGCTTTTCAGTCTGAGTCTCTAAGGATAGCCTTATTCAGAAACACAAAATCTTTAAAGAATTCAAAGCAGATCTCAAAGTTCCCTTCTACCTTAATGCAGTTTAGACCTAGTCAAAGAAATAGGAGAGCCCCTAGAACCAGAGCCGCAGAGATATCCCCATCATCCCTGCGGGGGGGCCTGCAGCCTCTTTTTTAATACTTCAAAGGTGGTGAAGGGATACACCTGGTTAATACCAGGTGCCTTATTCTTAAGGCAACCAGTGCTAAAGAGGTTTTGTGTTAATATTGGCCTAATATACCTCCTCATACTTTTCTTCCATTCTGTCTTGAGTTTTGCAAGGTTTCTCCTCTTTTTCCTGACTGTCCTTAATTTTTTTTTTTTTTTTTTAATTTAACGCAGCAAACATACTGAACACATGCTATGTGTATAACATCTTGCCAGGTGTTGTACTAGGTATATGGAAGATACATAGGATGGAAAAAAACACAGTCCCTGCATTCTGAAGCTTATGGTATATTAGGGAGTGAGAAGAACGGAGTGCACCAATATAAGTAACTAATAGACAAAATATAATTGCCAAGACTAGGCAGGAAAATATTTACAGGAAGCAAAAAGAAAGTAATGATAGTAGTATTCTTTCCTTGTCAGCTCAAAATCTCTATGAACCTATTCAGTAAACCTAAACACTCTCCCTGGGTACCCACGCGAGTCTCTCTTGGTTTCCCTCTCTCTTTAGAGTGCTGGTGGTAAGTAAGGGGTGTTCAGTTTCATAGAGTAGGTGTGGTAGAGAGTAAAATTGCTCCGTCTTCTGTCAGATATGGCTTTCTGGATCAGGTAAGCCCAAAGGGAAACATGCTGTCTGATTTACCAGTTACCTTTAAAGCTCAGGCAGTCACCCTTTCTTGCTTTTCCCTTTTAATTTCCTCATGATAGGTATTTAACTGTATTTTTCTCTTTTTTTCAGCCTGTGTTAGTGGTTTTTGAATTATAAGTCCTTTGGATGTAGGGAAGTTTCCATTTTCTTACAATACCAGGATAAGCTAAAAAGTACTCACTTTGGTCAGTGAGATTATATCTCTGAGGTTAAGAGGATTCTCCTCTGCTCTTTCCTCCTACTACCTCACTCTTCCCCCCCTTTACCTTATGTTGAGAACTACTTGACAATTTTGAATCATTGTTTTCTGCTTACTCTGAGCTTTGGTAAGAAATCTGTATACAAGATAGGAAGGAAGAAAGGATTCCTGTGAAATAACTTTCTTAACAAATAGTTGTATCTTTACCAAGTAACACGGAGGATAAACTGTTGGTTGAAATTGGTCTGTGGAACAGGACCTTGTAATAAAGCCGCTATCAGAAAGGTCACTTTTTGTCTTAGCAGTCTTGAATACATAAGCTCCTACATGTAGAAATTGTCAAGGCCTGAATTCAGTTCATGCAAAGACAGTTCATGTATATGCTTTAGCACCAGTTCCTTAAGATTCTTTGATGCAGAGTTCTAGGGACCTGAGGTCAGTGAATCCTGGACCCACAGTTATCTCATATGCTCCTCTGGTTCCAGCGGGATGGGTGGTGAGTTCCTTTTGCCATTTGGTATTAACCAGATAAGCCAAATAGCTATTCATCATTTACTTCTTAAAGAAAACCTTTTTTATTGTAAAATGAAACACAGATAAAGAAAACCACACAGACAAATCTGTTAATGAATTATTATAAGGTCAATAGCCTTGTAACCACTATCCAGGTCAAGAATTAGAACTTTTTCACCTACCCCAGAGCCCCTTCCTTTGCCACAGCCAATTATAACCACCTCTGTGCTCTCAAAAGTAACCATTACTTTCTTTTAATCACTTCCTTTGTTTCCTTATAGTTTTAATAGTAAATTATGTATATCTAAGCAAAATAGTGATACTCTAATTCTGTCATCTTTTTTCATTAAGTGAGCTACATCTACAAAGACATGCTTTCCCACACTTACTGATTAATTAGAAAAGAAAGCTTGTTTCCTTTTATTTACCAGTTTTCAGTATAAACTATCATTCTTTGATGGTGACTAATTAGGTTTTTAAAATTTTTTTTTTTTAACGTTTATTTATTTTTGAGACAGAGAGAGACAGAGCATGAACGGGGGAGGGGCAGAGAGAGAGGGAGACACAGAATCAGAAACAGGCTCCAGGCTCTGAGCCATCAGCCCAGAGCCTGACGCGGGGCTCGAACTCACGGACCGCGAGATCGTGACCTGAGCCGAAGTCGGACGCTTAACCGACTGAGCCACCCAGGCGCCCCTAATTAGGTTTTTTTAAAGTGTCATTATTAACTACTATATCTAAACATTTTAGTTTCAAACATATGTTGTGGATTGTGATTATTACTTTTATTTTGATGCTTAAATTGCCCTGTTGTTGGCCAGTGGGAGAGCTTCTTAAAGGATTTATGAGTTTTTGATACAACCCTGTCTTTGGTAGTTTCCTTGCTATCTGATATAATAAGATTTTCTTGACTCATCTTGTGTATTTACTGCCTCAAACCTGGAATTTATAATTTTTTCCAAGAAATCTTTTGTTTTTTTTAAGTTAGAAATGATATTTCAAGACCAAAATATCTGTTGCTACAGATGCTTGTTGCTATTGGGTTGGTCACTGTTTCTAGGTCTTTTCACTGGACAGAGCTGTGAAATAAGACTATATGCATCATAGCTTTTCATCATATATGTATAGTCATACACGTTTATGATTGAAAGATATATACTTATATGATATATACATACTTATAAAATTTTTTAAAAATATATTTGTATATTTACAGTTAAAATATAAAAATATATTGAGACTTTTGATTCAGAATCAGAATAACAGGGATTTTAGTTAACCTTTTCTGTAATTACATGTGTATCTCCTTTAATACTGGGTGTCCTAGTTCTCAGGGACATGGGATGATGGAATTTGAATATCCCGTAATTACTTATTTGGTTTATCCCATATTACATTGCAGTCTCAGAATAACAGTACTAAAAATACTACTACTAATATGAGTACCAAAAGCGGGTAAAACTGCTTGGAATATTATTCCCGTTTCCCTCCTCACTCCCATTAAGTAGTTGTTTTCTGTCTATACTGTTAGATAGAGTATGTAGTCATTATATACTATCAGCCTTCCCATTTAACCTGCATAATTCCCCATTTAGACTTTGTTTTGTAGGTAAGTATATATTCAGTGCCTCCCACCAGTTTGTTTATTCCTAATCATTTCGGTTTTCTGGAAGCTTGTTCTCTAGATGTTTCCTTTTAGAAAGGGCTCATGGGAGCAGTATTTTCTGTATTTCTTGCATGTTGATAACAGTTTGTGTCCTTTATATTTGAAAGTCAGTTTGGCTGAATATAAAATTGGTGGCTCACATTTTTTCTTTAAATATTTTATGTATGTTACTTCAGTTTTGCTATGGCCTTGATGCCAGTATAATTTTCTTTCTTTTATTAGTTAGTTGCTCTTTTTGCCTAGATACCCAAAGGATTTTTTTTTTTTTTTTACCTGTAATTTTACTGGAATATATCTTGGTGTTGGTTGTTCTATCTTGATATTCTCAAGTACAGTATATAAAGAAAAAAAATTTCAAACTATACATTATTTTTAAAGAAAACCATTTCAGTATAGTTTGGATAATATTTTTTTATTCCAATTCCTTTGTGTTTTTTCAGAGATTTATTCTCTGAATTTGCATATTGGTCTCTTGAATCATTTTTAAAACTTAAAAAAATTAAGGTATAATTTACAGTAAAATAAAAATACCGTAAAATTCACTTTACTGTTGTACAGCTTTTAAAATAAATACACAGTTGTATAACCACGACCACAGTTACAATATGAGCTTTATCACCCCCAGAAAACTTCCCCATGCACCTTTTTTAAGCAGACCTCCTGACTTCCAGCCCCTGGCAGCCACTGATCTAGATTTTTGTTTTTTTAATGACTTTAATTTTTAGAGCTGTTTTAGGTTCACAGCACATTTGACAAAGTATAGTGCACGACTCCCTCCACCTCCTGACTATCAACATCCTCTACCAGAATTATGCATTTATTACAGTTGATGAACTTGCAGTGACATGTGATCACCAAAAAGTCCATACTTTACATTAGGGTTCACTCTTGGTGTTGTACATTTTACGGGTCTAGACAAATATATAATGGAGTGTATCCACCATTATGAGTCATAGAGAATATTTTTACTGCTCTAAAAGACTTTGGTGCACTGCCAATTCATCCTCCTTTCCCTCTCCTTGAACCCTGGCAACCTGTGATCTTTTTACTGCCTCCATAGTTTTGCCTTTTCCAGAATGTCACATAGTTGGAATCATGTAGTATGTATGTAGCCTTAAAGATTGGCTTCTTTCACTTAATAATATGCATTTAAGTTCCTCCATGTCTTTTCATGGCTTGATAGTTCATTTCTTTTTAGTGCTAAATAATATTCCATTGTCTGGGTTTACTACAGTTTATTTATCTGTTCATCTACGGAAGGACATCTTTGTTGTTCCAAGTTTTGGCAGTTACGAATAAAGCTGCTATAAACATCCATGTGCAGGTTTTTGTGTGGATGTAAGTTTTCAACTCCTTTGGGTAAATGCCAGGGAGTACAATTGCTGGATCATATGGTAAGAATATGTTTAGTTTTGTAAGAAACTGCTAAACTCTTCCAAAATGTCTATATCATTTTGCATTCCCACTAGCAATGAATGAGACTTCCTATTGCTCCACATCCTTTCCAGCATTTGATGTTGTCAGTGTTCTGTATGTTGACCATTCTAAATGGTATGTGTGGTGGTATCTCATTGTTACTATTTTTAATTTTCATTTCCCTGATGACATATGATTAAGAGCATAACTTTTCTTATGCTTATATGCTAAAAAAATCTTTTAATGTTTATTTTTGAGAGAGAGAGTGAGCACTAGTCGGAGAGAGGCAGAGAGAGAGGGAGACAGAGGATCCGAAGTGGGGTCTCCACTCTCAGAACAGAGCCCAATGTGGGGCTTGAATTAATGAACCATGAGATCATGACCTGAGGCAAAGTTGGATGTTTAACTTAACTGAGCCACCTAGGTGCCCTCTTTTGCCCAGTTTTAAATTGGGTTGTTTCCTTATTGTTGAGTTTTAAGAGTTCTTTGTGTATTTGATTGACAGTCCTTTACCAAATAGGTCTTTGCAAATGCCTTCTCCCGGTCTATGACCTGTTTTTTCATTCTCTTGACAGTGGCTTTCACAGAACAGAAGTTATTAATTCTAATGAAGTCCAGCTTATTATTTCTTTCATGGATTGTGCTTTTGGTGTTATAGCTAAAAAGTCATTGCAAACCCAAATCACAATAGATTTTCTTCTGTGCTATCTTCTAGGATTTTTATGGTTTTGTGTTTTACATTTAAGTCTGTGATCCATTTTGAATTCATTTTTATAAAGAGTGTGAGGTATCTACTTTTTTTTTTTTTGCTTGTGGATATCCAGTTACTCCTGCGCATCTGTTGGAAAAACTTTTCTCCATTGTATTGCCTTTGTTCTTTTGTCAAAGATCAATTGACTGTATGAATGTATTGGGGTTCTGTTGTTCTGTCTATTCTTTTGCCAGTACCACACTGTCTTGATGATTGTAGCTTTAGAGTAAGTCTTGAAGGCAGCTAGCATCAATCCTCCAGCTTCTTCTCCTTCAATTTTGTGTTGATTATTTTGTGATCTTTTGCCTCTGCATATAAGGCTTTAAAATTAGTTTGTCAACATCTGCAAAATAACTTGCTGTACTTTCAGTTGAGATTGCATTGAATCTATAGGTCAAGTTGAGAAGAGCTGACATCTTGATAATATTTAATCTTCCTATTGCTGAACATGGAATATCTACCATTTATTTAATTCTTTGATTTCTTTCATCACAGTTTTAGTTTTCCTCATACAGGTCATGTGTATATTTTATTAGATCTGTATATAAGTACAGTAAAACCTTTGTGAGTAACTTGTTCTGTGAGTGTTCTGCAAGATGAACAAACATTTCTAATAAATTTTAACTTGATAAATGAGCAGTGGCTTGCAATATGAGTCCTTCGTGATGCCGAATCTCACATGATCACAGCTGAGCCAAGGGTTCTTGAAATTCACTGATATACGAATGCTTTGGATTATAAGCATGTTTCTGGAACAAATTATGCTCACAAATCAAGATTTTACTGTATTTCATTTTTGGGGTGCTAATGGTATTGCTGTTTTTAATGTCAAATTCCAATTGTTCATTGCTGGTGTATAACAAAACAATTGATTCTGAACCCTTAGTTCTTCATTTATTTGTGATTTTTAAAAATTTCCTCTTTTTGTAAAAGCATACTCTTTTTGTGGTTATTCATCATTAAGTTCTTGGTAGTTTAGTTTTCCTTTACTGAGTTTTTCTAATTCTTATTTATGTTTTTTTTATCATTTCTTAATGTCAAATTTTTAGCTCCGTTTGAAATTATAAGTAGTTTTTTGAGCATGTTTGTGGTATGCTTTCCTTGTCCATAGGGAGTTTAGTTATTCTGGTAACTTTTAAAAAAACTTAATAGCTTCTATGAGATTTGACCATATAACTTTTCTGTTCATTTTTATTTAAACTTCATTTTTCTGAACTTTTAGAAGGTGTAATTCAGGATTGTTTTTCTAACTTTAGAGCTTCCTCTTCTGGTTTTTGCAGAGTGAAACTTTCTGATTCTGTTCCCTGCTCTCATTTTTAGAGAGTGTCCGTGTCCCCCCTGCCCCCCCCCCAGTGGGGGGCCTTGGCTGGCCAGTTTTTGGAATTCCTGGGGTCCAGACTGCTTTTTTGACTTATTGTGGACACTTTGCTCTCATAATTGAGTTGCACTAAACTCCTCCCAGTTGTGATGATGTTCTCAGATGTGCTTCCAGTGCTTCCAGTGGATACTAGCTGGTTTCTCTCTTTTCAGTTCTTTTAGTTGGGCTTAAATCTGTTGTCATGTGATTTATTTTCCATTTTCATAATCTTTTTTTGTTGCCTTTTTCATGTTGAATTAACTCAGTATTTTTTGTAAAATTGCATTTTATCTCCTTGTTGACTAGTAAGCTATAATTCTTTGTTTAATAATGTCTAATTCTTTAGGGTTAATAATATAAAGTATATCAAGTTATATTCTGTTACTTCATATTTAGTATGAGAGTTTTAACAGTCTGCTTGTTTCTTTTCTCCTGGTGTTTGTGCTGTTGCTGTCATATATTTTCCTTATATGTGTTATAAATCTCACAATATATTGTTATTTTTGCTTTAAACACTGAAGTATTAGGAAAAGTTGTTTTTATTTATCCATGTACTTACTATTTCCAGTGTTCTTGATTCTTTGTGTATAGGCAAGTTTTTTCTGTTCTCATTTTCTGTCTGATTGAAGGACTTCCCCTTAGTATTTCCTGTGGTGGAGGTATGCTTGCTGGTTTGTTCAGGTTTCATGTTTGAAAAGTCTTTTTATTTTGCCTTCTTTTTTGTAAGATAATTTTTCTGGGTATAGAATTCTGGGTTAACAGTTTTCATCTTGAAGTACTTTAAAGATCCTGTTCCATCTTTGTGCTTGCATTGTTTTTGATGAGCAGTCTGCTGTTGTTCTTACCCTTGCCTCTTTTATGTATGTCCCTTTTCTGTGGCTGCTTTAAGATTTTTTCTTTATTACTGGTTTTAAGCAATGTGATTATGATGTACTTTGGTGTCTTTTTTTTTCTTGTGCTTAGGTTTTGTTGAACCTCTTGGATCTGTAGGTTAATAGTTTTCAGAAAATTTGAAAGAGTTTAGGCTACTCTTTAAGTAATTTTTTATATTCTCCCCTCCACTCCCCACCTTTTTTGGAATATAGTTACAGTAAAACCTTGGTTTGTGAGTATAATTCGTTCCAGAAACATTCATGTAATCCAAAGAAAGCACTTGTCTATCAAAGCAAATTTCCACATAAGAAATAATGGAAACTCAGATGATTTGTTCCACAACCAAAAATATGCATATAAAAATGACTACAATACTGTAATATAATACAAAATAATAAAGAAAATACAAAATTATAAAGAAAAATAAACAAATTAACCTGCACTTACCTTTGAAAACCTTCATGACTGATGTGAGGTAGATGAGAGAGGAGGGTTATTGTGTAGGACGACTTCCAGTATCCCTAACGGAATCACTGTTATTTATTGGCTCAATGGAATCTTTTTCTTTTGGTGCAGCTTTAACAAGGAACCTATCCAATGACACTTGGCTTTTGTCATTGAGGATTTCTCAGAAATGGAATATTGTATTATCGTGAAACAGATTCATCACTTGCACTGCCACAGCCTTATTCAGGTGGTGCTTTTTTACAAAATTTTGGACTGTTTCCCACATTTTACACATCTCCCTAATCTCATTTGAAGTGAGGGATTCCTCCGCCTTTTCTCCTCCTTCTCTACAGATGAGATGCACATGTAGACTTCTTACAAAATCTTTCAATTTCGGCCACCCTCATACCTCATTCATGCTTCTGGATGATTTTCTTTTTTTTGTTTTAAATGTTTATTTCTGAGACAGAGACAGAGCATGAGTGGGGGAGGGGCAGAGAGAGAGGGAGACACAGAATCAGAAGCAGGCTCCAGGCTCTGAGCTTTCAGCACAGAACCTGATGTGGGGCTCAAACTCACAAACCGTGAGATCATGACCTGAGCTGAAGTTGGTCGCTCAACTGGCTGAGCCACCCAAGGCGTCCCTCCATGATTTTCTTCTTAACTTCCACTGTAATCATCTCCTTACAGCCTTTCTTTTCAACCTTTTTCTGCATGGGAGCCATTGTATGTGCTCTCATGGATGTTTACTACAGTATAGTATTAATAAACTCTTGTTATATACTGTAGTTAATGTACCTGGCAGTAAGACAGAGGAAAGGGTCCCTGCAGGCAGCCTGACCTAGAATGAAGCAAAGAATTCCTAAGCTTACTCTTTTGTGGAAAAGGACTGTCCATGGGTGCTTTGAAGTGACAAAAAATACACTAGTGCCCTTCCAACATTCTAAAAGAAATCACTGATTTCTGCAAGCACCACAGCCATGGGAGAGGATCACCCACAATCCTGCAATGAGAGAGAGAAAGAAGAATCATTGGCTCAGTTGTGATCATGTGACGTTCAGTGTCATATACTACTCTTATTGCAAGACATGGCTCGTTTTTCAAGTTAAAATGTGCTAGAAATGTTTACTCATCGGTGCACCTGGGTGGCTCAGTCAGTTAAGCATCTGACTTCGGCTAGGTCATGAACTTGTGGTTCATGAGTTTGGGTGCCATGTCAGGCTCTGTGCTGATAGCTCAGATCCTGGAGCCTGCTTTGGATTCTGTGTCTCCCTCTTTCTCTCTGCCCCTCTCCCACTCATGCTCTGTCTCTCTTCTCTCTCAAAAAATGAATAAACATTTAAAAAAAATTTTTTTTAAAAGAAATGTTTACTTGTGGAACACTAAGAGAAAAAGTTACTCAGAATCCAAGGTTTTACTGTACTTGTATCTTGAAGTTGCCTTATAGCTCACTAATCCTGTTTATGAATTTGTTCCTTTTTTTCTTTTAGACAGTTTTTATTGCTGTCTTTAATTTCATTAATCTTTACAATATCTAATTTGCTGTTAATCTCATCCAGTAATAGTGTATTTTTCATAACTAGAAGTTAAAAGTGTGTTGTTTTTTTTTTAATCTTCCATGCCTTTACTTAACATTTTGCCTCTACCTTTTTGAGGGTATGTAATACAGTTAAAATAACTTTTAATGTCCTTATTTGCTAATTCTATCTTTTTAGATAGATTGGATTGGTTATTGGATACCAATATTGGATACCAGTATTGGATACCAATCCAATAGATTGGATTGGTTATGATTCCTTTTCACTTTCCCTCTACCCATTGCTCTTTTTGTTTCTCTCCTTTTGCATGTCTGGTAGTTTTGTATTAGTCACATTGCATTGTGAATTTTACTTTTTTGGGTGCTTGATGGTTTTGTACTCCTATAAATACTCCTGAGCTTTGTTCTGGGATGCAGTTGAATTATTTGGAAACAGTTTGATTTTTCTCAAGGTCTGCTTTAAGTACTACCTTTCTAAATTCTCTGAATTACGAAATTTTCCATCTGATGGGAACACAAACTATTCCTGGTCCTGTGTGATCTATCTAAGGTTTGTTTCCTCTGCCCTTTTCTGTTTGTCCTCCCCCATCTCTGGTCTCAGATTCTGTTCATATGCATTTGCCGATCATTACTCAGCTGAAGACTCAGGAGGATCTTCAGATCTTTAGAGCTTTCTATCTGTGTAGCTCTCTCTGGCACTTTGCCCTGTGAACTGTAGCCACCTTGATGTCCCTGGACTGACAGCTTCATCTCAATTCACATAGACCACCAGACTCCACTTCGGTTCCATCTCCCCACACCACTCTAAGGAAGCCATCCAGGCACAACTGTCACAAAGGCTCACCTTGTCTATGTCCCATCTGTCAATGATTATTGTCCCATGCTACTTGATGTCTAATGTCTGAAACTCAATTTTTCATATATTTGTTTGGTTTTTAGTTGTTTTATGTAGGAGGGTAAATCTAGTATGTGTCACTCTTTCTTGCCTAAAATGCAAGTCCATCATAGGTTTTTTTTTTTTTTTCAATGTTTGTTTATTTTTGAGACAGTGCAAGTGGGAGAGGGGCAGAGGAGGACAGAGGCTCCAAAGTGGGCTCTGTGCTGACAGCAGGGAGTCTGATGTAGGGCTCAGACCTATGAACTGCAAGGTTATGACCTGAGCTGAAGTTGATTGCTCAACCAGCCAAGCCCCCCGGTGCCCCCATCATAGTTTTTTTTTAAGATTGTGTCTGATAACTCCAATATCCAAATCTCCTGGGAGTTCTGTTTTGTTGTTTTTCTTTTTCTTTTGGTTTTCAATACTTTGGTAATTTTCTTTCTTCTTTCTCTCTCTCTCTCTCTCTCTCTCTCTCTCTCTCTTTCTTTCTTTCAGAAAGAGGGAGAGAGTGTGCCTATGCACATGAGCGGGGGAGGGGCAGAGAGAGAATCTTAAGGAGGCTCCACGTGAATCCTGCTGCAGAGCTTGATCTCATAGCTGTGAGATCATGACCTGAGCCAAAATGAAGAGTCAGACACTTACTTGAGCCACCCAGTCACCCCATTTTGGTGATTTTCATTGAGTTCTGGAAATTGTATGAAATGGTAGAATAATTTGATAGTCTGGATGGTGTTCTTTTTCCTTACGGGTGGATTTACTTTTGTCCTTGGGCAGGTAGTCACGGTAGGAACGGCTGACCATAATCTAATCAAGGATTTATCTCCTTTTGTGTGGTGTTCATTGGGTTGGCTTATTGCAGGTCATACTTACTACATTTATAGATCTTCTTTTTTTTTTTTTAAGTTTATTTATTTATTTTTGAGAGAAAGTATGAGCATGAGCAGGGGAGGGGCAGAAAGAGATAGCAGGAGAGAGAGAGTCCCAAGCAGGCTCTGCGCTGTCAGCATGGGAGCCCTATGCGGGGCTTGAACTCACAAATTGTGAGATCATGACCTGAGCTTAACCACCTGAGCCATCCAGGCACCCCCCCCCCCCCATTTATAGATCCTAACTAGAATCTTGATGATTTAGCAGGGTCTTCTGTGATGGTTCCCGAATTCCTGTGTTGTTTCCCCAGCGGTGGAAGAGGGATTAAAGCTTTGCTTAGCACCTCAGCCTCTCTGCTTTTGCCTCATCTACTTGCCTTAGCTGCTTGTGATTCTGCATATTTTGCCAAAGGTAATGTGGGACCTGTCCTACCTGGTACTTCTCTTCTGAGCTCTTTGTCTCTTATCTCTTTGCTGCCTTGGTAGTTCTCTGGTGCTTTCAAATTCATTTTTGTGTTTTGTACCCAGTTTTCATCTAGTTTTTCTTTCCTTCAGTAGGGTGGTTGGTCAACAGCAAATTATTTTGTTGTTACAGGAAGCTGAAATTCAGATATATACACATTTTTAAATTCTACGTAAAGAATCTGCAGATAACAAACAACTTTCATGTTCCTCTTGTTCTTCCATTGTGTTGTGGCAGCACTGTGACTGCCTGCTTTTGAGGTACATCTGTAGCCCAGAACAGGTACTTGTTCCAGGCCCTTGAGGCAGCAGTGCAGGTAGGGAGAGAGATACTGACCAGAGTCACACTAAGGAACCTTCCAGGATATAGGAACTTAGGTCTGGACTCCTTGGGAGTCTTTTTTTTTTTTTAAACTTTCAAGACTGCATGTGTCTCTAGGAGGTAGGCCTGGTCTGGCCTTTTTACTTCGCATACTTGGGGAAGCCTGTGACTCAGGACTTCCACTTCTAAGAATCTGTCCAAACTCCTGGTTGGGGAGATCTCTCCAGTACTAGACATCATGCTCTGGCGACTAAGTGTATGCTGACTCACCACTGCTACCATCTGCCCCGGGCCTTTCCTCCTCATTCTTCAAGCCCACAATACAGCTGGCATATTGGGTGTTGTTTCTTGATAGATTTCTAGCCAAGGATATATGTGGTTCAGAAGTATTGTTGCTATAGTTCTGGTGATCTGGATTTTCTTCTGAATCTTTGGCTCTTTTGAAAATATCACTGGGAACTTACATGTATTCAGTTGCACCTTTAAGGATATCAGCTTTGCTATGCTTCCTACTCTGGGGAAGAAATAGCACAAGTGCCTTCAGTTTGGCAAAACCAAAGTTCAGATTTTTTTATCCGCTCATACTCTTTGGTGTTGGCCACGTGCTCCTGCTCCAGCACCAGTTGGAGGTAACCACTTGAACTGGCAGATGGTGGCCAGCTAGGGCAGCGGCTCAGACTGCTCCCACAGCATGTCCTCCAGCACCTTTGCCTGCTGAGCGAGAGTGGGTGCAGGGGCCATGGAGGGTGGGGGGTCCTCCTTGGTAGTTTTTAAATGATCTATAAATCAGGTGCCTTTAGCTGTAGGGTCACACATTAGCCTTTTCTAGTTTGTGACACTTTCTGACATTTTGAAGGCTTCAGTTGAGTTTGAGTCTAGTTTGAGTAAGCTTTCTTCATGTTTTTCCATGGAGAGTGGTAGACCATGTCGCTCAAATTCTGGATCAGGTTCTTCTGATTTTCTTTTTTTTTTATTTTTTAAAATTAACATCCAAGTTAGCGTATAGTGCAACAGTGATTTCCGGAGCAGATTCCTTAATGCCCCATACCCATTTAGCCCACATCCCCCCTCCCACAACCCCTCTAGTAACCGTCTGTTCTCCATATTTAAGAGTCTTTTATGTTTTCTCCCCCTCCCTGTTTTTATATTACTTTTGCTTCCCTTCCCTTGTGTTCATCTGTTTTGTATCTTAAATTCCTCATATGAGTGAAGTCCTATGATATTTGTCTTTCTCTGACTAATTTCACTTAGCATAGTACCCTCTAGTTCCATCCACGTAGTTGCAAATGGCAAGATTTCATTCTTTTTGATTGCCGAGTAATACTCCATAGTGTGTGTGTGTGTGTGTGTGTGTGTGTGTGTGTGTGTGTGTGTGTGTACATACATACACACACACACACACACACATACATGCATCTTCTTTATCCATTCATACATCGATGAACATTTAGGCTCTTTCCATACTTTGGCTATTGTTGATAGTGCTGCTAGAAACATTGGGGTGCATATGTCCCTTTGAAACAGCACACCTGTATCCCTTGGATAAATACCTAGTAGTGCAATTGCTGGATTGTAGGGTAGTTCTATTTTTAATTTTTTGAGGAACCTTCATATTGTTTTCCAGAGTGGCTGCACCAGTTTGCATTCCCACCAGCAGTACAAAAGAGATCCTCTTTCTCCACATCCTCGCCAACATCTCTTGTTGCCTGAGTTGTTAATGTGAGCCATTCTGACAGGGGTGAGGTGGGATCTCATTGTGGTTTTGATTTGTATTTCCCTAATGATGAGTGATGTTGAACATTTTCATGTGTCAGTTGGCCATCTGGATGTCTTCTTTGGAGAAGTGTCTGTTCATGTCTTTTGCCAATTTCTTCACTGGATTATTTGTTTTTTGGGTGTTGAGTGCGCTAAGTTCTTTATAGATTTTGGATACTAACCCTTTATCTGATATGTCATTTGCAAATATCTTCTCCCATTCTGTCGGTTGCCTTTTCATTTTGCTGATTATTTCCTTTGCTGTGCAGAAGCCTTTTATTTTGATGTGGTCCCAGTAGTTCATTTTTGCTTCTGTTTCCCTTGCCTCCAGAGACGTGTTGAGTAAGAAATTGCTGCAGCAAAGATCAAAGAGATTTTTGCCTGCTTTCTCCTCGAGGATTTTGATGGCTTCCTGTCTCACATTGAGGTCTTTCATCCATTTTGAGTTTATTTTTGTGTATGGGGAAGAAAGTGGTCCAGGTTCATTTTTCTCCATGTCACTGGCCAGCTTTTCCACCACCACTTACTGAAGAGACTGTCTATTCCATTGGATATTCTTTCCTGCTTTGTCAAAGATTAGTTGGCCATATGTTTGTGAGTCTATTTTTGGGTTCTGTATTCTGTTCCATTGGTCTGAGTGCCTGTTTTTGTGCCAGTATGATTTTTTTTTTTTTAATGTTTATATTTGAGAGAGAGAGAGAGAGAAAGCATGCATGAGTGAGGGTGGGGGGCAGAGAGAGAGGGAACAGAGGATCCAAAGCAGGCTGCACTGACAGCAGAGAGAGCTCGGCATGGGGCTCGAACTCATGAACTGTTAGATCATGACCTGAGCTGAAGTTGGAGCTTTATTGACAAAGCCACCTAGGTGTCCCAAGTTCTTCTGAATTTTTTAAAGATAGTATTACATTTAGCTCTTTTCGGTAATTGTGGTAAGTGTAACTCCAGAGTCAAGTAGGTTTCAGAATGTTAACAGCTTGTGCAGCTGTCCACCCTCTCGGTGACCCTGATGTCTACTCTAGGGAAGTCTAGACTGGGGACAGGTAAACAAGAGAGGAGGGAAACTCAAGTGGAGGCAGGACATGCACAATACTAGTTTTGAGGCCATCACTAACTTACTGGAAATCACTTACATGTTATTCATTTACTCTGAGACTTCTGATGTGGAAGGTGATGAAACATAAGGTTTCAGGAATCTTACAGGCTATAGAAGACTCCCACAAGAAGATAATTATAAAACCATGATAAATACAGGACAGAAAGCTTGACCTATTATCTTTTCTTTAAGACGGTCTTAGCCAGCTTGGCAGGATCAGGGAAAACATCCTAGAATAGCTGACTATTGAGTTAATGATATTAGCCAGGGGAAAGTGGAGTTAAGGACATCACAGGAAAAGGGGACATGGAGAATATAAAGTATACAGTGGAAGTCTCCCTTTCATTCCCCTTTTCCCGTTATACCTCCCAGCATGCACACACGTATGCATTCATATACAGGGTTATTAGTTTCTTTTATACACCTCTGGAGTCCTTCCATACATATGTAAATACAAATATAGTTTCTTATTCCACATCATATTTAAAAAAAATTTTTTTAAATGTGTATTCATTAAATATCTCTGAGAGAGAGACAGAACATGAGCAGGGGAGAGGCATAGAAAGAGGGAGACACAGAATCTGAAGCAGGCTTCAGGCTCTGAGCTGTCAGCACAGAGCCCAACGCAGAGCTCAAACCTACAAACTGTAAGATCATGACCTGAACTGAAGTCGGACACTTAACCAACCGAGCCACCCAGGTGCCCCTACACCTTATTTTTAATTCAAAAGATAGTATATTATGTACAAATTTCTGCACTTTGCTTTTTTTCCCATGTAACATTGTACTGTGGAGAGATTCTAAATAATAGATAGTTCTCTTATCACTGTAATTTTTCCTCCCTCCTTCCCTCTCCCTCCTTCCCTCCCCCTCTTTCCCTCCTTCCCTCTCCCTCCTTCCCTCCTTCCCTCTCCCTCCTTCCCTCCTTCCCTCCTTCCCTCTCCCTCCTTCCCTCTCCCTCCTTCCCTCTCCCTCCTTCCCTCTCCCTCCTTCCCTCTCCCTCCTTCCCTCCCTCTCCCTTCCCATTTTCCAGAGAGAGAAAGAAAGAATCTCAAGTAGGCTCCATGTGTGTAGCCCGATGAAGGGCTCAAGGCACCCCTGTAACTTATTTAAGTAGTACTATATTGATGGTCAGTCTATGACAAACCACTGCTACAGTGAATAACCTTGTAGATTGTTTTGCATCCTTTCTAATGTATATGTAGGTCAAAAGGGTATATGTGTTTATAGTTTTGACAGATGATAGTTGGCAACTTTTTTCAATAATGAAATTCAGAATCAACTTATCTGGTCCTGGCATTTTTATCATGATCATGTTGTTTTATAAATTAGGGTGATTTGTAGGATACTTTTTTTTTTTTTTTAATGTTTGCTTATTTATTTTTGAGAGAGAAAGAGAGCACAAGCAGGGAGGGGCAGAAAGAGAGGGAGACACAGAATCTGAAGCAGGCTCCAGGCTCTGAGCTATCAGTGCAGTGCCTAATGTGGGTCTCAAACTCACAAACTGTAATATGACCTGAAGTCGGATGCTTAATCAACTTAGCCACCCAGGCTTCCCTATAGGATGTCTTTCCATTTGTTTTTTTTGTAGAAGTCCTATATACTTCTTGGTAGATTTATTCATAGGTATTTTACCTTCTGGTTCTTCTTATGAATAGAATCTTCTGTTACTTTTCCATCTAATTATTGTATACATGCAAATTGTTTTGCATATGTTATTTTGTGCTTTGTTCTCTGTTATGCTATAAACTGTTTTATGTAACTGTTTTATTGAGATATAATTCACATATCCTATAATTCATTAAAGTGCACAGTCAGTGGGTTTTCGTTTATTCACAGGTGTGCAACCATTATCACATTCACTTTTAAAACATTTTTAGCACCCCAAAAGAAACCCTATACTCATTAGCAGTCACTTCCCATTTCCTTCCGGTCCCCTAGCCCTAGGTAGCCAGTAGTTTATTTTCTACATCTATAGATTTGCCTGTTCCAAACATTTTCTTGTGGTCTTTGTGACTGCCTTCTTAATACTTAGGATAATGTTTTCAAGATTCATCTGTGTTGTAGCACGTATTAGTACTTCATTCCTTTTAGTGGCTGAATAATGTTCCATGTGTGGATATCATTGTATTTATCTGTGTAAAAACACACTCCTGTGTGTCTTGCCTACTCTCAGTACTCTACTACAATACTACTTTACTTCAACACTGGATGTGCCGGTTTTCTACACTTAAAGCAATTCTGTGACACCACCTCAGCTGGGTGTCACAGAACTCAATTCTGACACTAGTGTTGGGTACCACAAGTTAAGGGTTCAGTCCCATGGAACTGCTCCCCTCAACTTCAGACACTAGTCACAAGTCCAGGTTATCTTGTGCTTTCAGTTGAGGAGCTACAAATCCAGAGGTTCCCAGGATCATCCTCTCCTTGGGTTTAATTAATTTGCTATTATCAGCTCACAGAACCAGGAGAAGAGTTTATTTACTAGATTACTGGCTTATTATAAAAACTCAGGAACAGCCAATGGAAGAGATCCCATAGAGCAAGGTGTAGGGAACAGGTAAGAAACTTCCATGCTCTTTCCAGACCCCTCGCCTTCCCCATACCTCCCTGTGTTCCCTACTCTTGAAAGCTCAGAACTCCATAGTTAACAGATTCCCTCAGAGGCTTCATTAGGCACGGTCGATTAAATCTGGTGATTGATACAACTTCTCCCCCCTCTCTTCTCCCTGGTGGTTGGGGATGGGGGCTGGTGGGGACTGAAAATTTCAATTCTCTAATCCTGCTTGGTGTCCCTGGCAACAAGTCCCCATTTATGGGGGCATTAAAAAAGTCACCTCATTTAAGGTTAAACTCTGGTGTCCTTGAAAGGAGCACCTGTAATAAAAGACACCTTTACTGTTTTAATCACTTCAGAAATTCCAAGGATTTTAGGAGCTCCATTCTGGAAACAGAGATGAAGATCAAATGTATATTTTTTGTTGTAAATCAAAGCATCACAGATTGTTTCTACTTTTTGGCTCTAAGAATAATACTGCTGTGAACATTTGTGTACAAGTTTCTTTGTGGGCATTTTCATTTCTGTCAGGTAGGTACTTAGGAGTGGAATTACTAGATCATATGGTAATGTTTAACTTTTTGAGTAACTGACAGACTGTTCTGAAAGTTTCTGCATCATTCTACATTCTAAACTGCCTTGTACAAGGGTTACAATTTCTCCACTCCTTGGCAACAATTGTTACATATGTCTTTTTGATTTAGCCATCTTAGTGGGCATGAAAGAAGTATTGTGGCTTTGATTAGGGTTTCCTTGATGGTTCATGAAATCGAGCATCTTTGCATGTATTTATTGACCATTTACTTATCTTCCTTGGAGATGATACAAGCTTTTGATAGAAAAAGTATGTAATGAGTGGATGGGGGAAATGTACAATGATGGTCTATTTCACTTTCATTGTAGGCAATCAAGTTCAAAAGCAAAACATGCAGTTAAAACTAAGATTTGTAACCTTTAATGTTTAGAATCTCTGTTAATCTTAGATCAGTTTTAGAAAATCTTTTATAGCAAACAAAAGTTCTATGGTTCCATCATTTTTTAATTTTTTTCTTTTTTTTTTTTAAATCACATTAAGGAATCATGTATAGTTTAATTTTGTTTCCTGTTTGTTTTTTTTTTTTTATATTAACACGAATGTGATATAATGGTAGTTACACCAGGTGATGGGATTTGGTATTTTTAAACAGTGTTGAATTATATAATAAGCATGTTCATTTAAAAATAAATTTATTAGGGGCGCCTGGGTGGCTCGGTTGAGCGACCGACTTCGGCTCAGGTCATGATCTCACGGTTTGTGAGTTCAAGCCCTGCATCGGGCTCTGTGCTGACAGCTCAGAACCTGGAGCTTGCTTCTGATTCTGTATCTCCCTCTCTCTCTGCCCCTCCCCCACTCATGCTCTGTCTCTCTCTGTCTCAGAAATAAATAAACGTTAAAAAAATTTTTTTAAATAATAATAAAAATAAATTTATTAACAGGGCACCTAGCTGGCTCAGTCATTTGACTCTTGATCTTGAAGTTGTGAGTTCAAGCCCCATGTTGGGTGTGGAGATTACTTAAAAATAAAATCTTTAAAAAATGAAGTTAGAAAAGTGCAAAAGGTGTAACTGGTTCAGATGTTACTGACTGAGCTTTGCAACAAACATTTCCTTTTATTAAGGTCAGTTAACCAGATGGTGGAGCTCCTTAGTGGTAGAGCACAGACTGTTGTGAGTCCCCTTACCTGAGTTCAGCCCTTTCTTCATCTGCATCACACCACCTCCACTGTCATTCTGTTTTAAGCCTGATATTCTTACCTTTCTTTGTTCTTTTGCCTTTTTCCTAATACTCGTCTCAGTCTTTGCATTCTCAGGTTCTAGGCTTTTTACCTCCAGGCCTAATCTTCTTTTACTTAAACTAGATCTCTTTAATTTGAACAAGCGACATTCTTTCCTTGCATTTAAGACCTGAATTCTTTCCCACCAAAGTTTGATGAGGGTACCTTTGCAGATGTGTTTTCCTTCACGGATTGAAACTGCCATTTGTTAACTCACATGCCCTGTTAAGGCCGTTTCCTTCCCCATCAACTTTGCTATTTTTAAATTAAGCACTATCAATGGATTTAATCTGCCAAATGTTCTCCTTAGTGCCCTTCATGTAATTTAATCAGGTCTCTCTTCTTCTTCTTCTTAATCCAATTTGCCATTCTCACAGCACAATCCTCTTCCTTTTGTGAAGTTTACCTTACCGTGACCCCGAAATCCTGGTCTTTAACTTCACCAGGAGTTGCGAGTGGGGAAAATTTCAAATGGCCACCGTTTCCAGTTACAGTGGATTCTTGTTATTCACAGTAGTTATGCTCTATATGGTCACCTTGAGCATGGAATTAGCAAGTACTGAAGCATTGCTCCGAGAGGAGATACATGGTTAGGTTCCTGTGAACCTCTAGTCACAACACTTTTCATCAACTAGTCAATACATAAGCTTGTTTTATGTGTGTTTATGTTTAAAGACACCTTATTTAATGTATATTGTCAACTCATTAACCTTGAACTCTTGGACACTAACGAATGCCTGAGGGAAACTTAGCTCAAACACTAGACACCTCACAGCCTTGCAGCTGGCATTTCAGCCCCATACTTTGGGGCCATTTAAAACCTCAAATTCACCCACAAAAAGCACAAATACGCAAAAAACAAATATGCAGAAACAAATATAGCACTAAATTATGAAGAAGACACTTGTTCACATTGTGAAAAGTGGAGCAAGAAGCCAGAGTGTTACCTTGTTGGACCTCATCTGGGAACTGTTCTGGGTGACTACAGTTTTTTGCTTCTCTGTGCATGTTTATGAATGAGTGTAACAGAAATACAAGAATTGCATTTGGAGTTACAAGTAAACTGGAGGGGATAGGGGAATTCATAGATACAGAATCTGGGAATAATGGAGATAAGTATAATTCCCTTTTCTTCTAAAATGTCAGTTTTAAAGATTCAAGTCAAGATGTTTTCTTCCTTGCTTTCTCTAAATCTGCAAATGTAGAGGTAGCAATTTTGATTTCTTCATAGGGATGTTAATTATACCTGGTCCCTAGAGTTTGCTAATCGCCCCTCTGATTTGAGGGAACACTAGTTAGATTCCCCCTGTCTCTTAGTATTTAACAAATAAAGGATTCTGGATATGTTAGAATGAAATTACTTCTCAAAACACAGCTCTTAATTTAGGTCAGGATAATCTCAGCATTTCTCAAGCCACAAAGCTGCTTAAAATTGAATGCACATTTTTGGATGCAGAGGAATGTACAATTTTATGGAGAAGTAAATATCCTCAGAATTTCAAAAGGTGACTCTCTTTTATTCTCAAAAATTAGGAACCTTAATTTCTTAGGTTACATAGTTCTACCAGTAGAGTTTTAATCTAATTGAGGAATTGTGATGGGGCAAAGGATATTCACATTTAAAATTTTTAGTAGCTATTTCAGGATTGGTTTCAAAATATAGTTGTGTTTTTCCCCATAATTAATGAAGGTGTCTCAACCCTCTTAGCCTTGTGAATATTGGATACTAATCTTATTTTGTTATTTGCATAAGTAGAAGTGAATTCTTTGTTTAAATTTGCATATGTTTTATTGTTGAAATAAACATTTTTTTATAACTAACCCTTTTTTCTTGAGGACTTTATATTTACTGTTCTGTCCCCACACCAGCATACTAGTCACTGAAAGTTGACCGAATAAATGAATGTTATCTCTCTCTTTGTTTTTGTTTTTGTTTTTTTTGTTTTTGTTTTTGTTTTTTTAAGAGAGAGAGCGGGCACTCATGCAGGGAGTGGCTGAGGGAGAGGGATAGAATCTGAAGCAGGCTCCATGTCCAGCGTGGAGCCCTTTGCAGATCTGTGCACGGAGCCTTATGTGGGGCTCAGTCTCACAACCGCGAGATCATGACCTGAGGCGAAATCAAGAGTTGGATGCTTACCTGACTGAGCCACCTGGGTGTTCCTGAATATTATCTCTTTGGCTGCTGTACTTGTTGGCATCTCCACATTAGAGAGGTTTTAAATTTTAATGTACTCAAACCTGACAGTTTTTGGAATCTTGGGTTTATGTTTAGAAATAATCTCTTCCATTACTTTTCTGGTTTTTTGCCATTTAGAAATTTATTTGTGTTACTTATCTGTGTATGGTAGAGATCTGATTCCTCCTTTCCCTCTCCCTTAAATCTTGTATGATTTATTTATTTAATACATGACTCCTTATACTTGATTAAAATTTTTTTTTAATGTTTATTTTTGAGAGAGAGACAGGAGTGGGGGCAGAGAGACAGGAATAGAGAGAGAATCCCAAGCAGGCCCTGCACTGTCAGTGCAGAGTCCAGTGCAGAGTCTGAACCCACAAACCATGAGATCATGACCTGAGCCAAAACGAAGAGTTGGATGCTTAACCAACTGAGCCACCCAGCCCCTCATCCTTTCTTCTTGGTTTTCTTTCTGCCTACTTTCTTGAGAATTAATTTTGTATCCTTCCTATTAAGTTGAAGTATAAAAATGTATTTCTCAAGCCCTTCTACCTTTTTTTGTTAAGTGTTATCTTGAGGCTGAAACATATGTTAAGACATGTACCCAATAAGTAGTTTGTGATATTTTAAGTGCTTTATTTATTTATATTGAATATTAGCTGTGTGCTTTAGTTTTATGAACTGAAAAGTAAATAAATTTGTTTTACAAATAGGAAATGATGTAGTTTCTACTGTAATTATTACACAGTAAGGAAAAATACTTTCTTAGACCAAGATAGATTTTATTGCATAGCTGTATTGATTTAAGTTGACATGTAATAATCAGCATGTATGCAAAGTGAATAATGTGATATATTTGGACATCTATACATCCTTGAAACCATCACCACATTCGAGGGACATATCTGTCATTCCCCTGAATTTGTCATTCCTTTCTCTACCTTCTTCATTTCTCTGTCCCTTCCCCCAATCCCAGGTAATCGCTGTTCTGTTTTCTTTAACCATAGGATTGGTTTACGTTTTGTAGAATTTTTATTTAAAAGAAGTAATACAGTATGTACTTTTTGTTGTTGTTGTTTAGTTTTGCTACTTATTTTGATATTCATCCATGCAGTTGATTTTTAATAGTTCATACTTTTTATTACTGAGTAGTATCCTATTATTTGTATATGCCAGCATTTATTTATCCATTTCTTTGTTGATGAAAATATTTGATAATTTCTACAAATAAAGCTTTATGTACACTTCTTTATAGAGGATATAACTTTCATTTTTCTTGGGCAAATACCTAAGAATGAAATTGATCATAAGGTAGGTAAGGTTTAACTTTTTAAAAACCTCAAACTAGGGGGTGCCTGGGTGGCTCAGTTGGTTAAGCGTCCGACTTCAACTCAGGTCACGATCTCACGGTCCGTGAGTTCGAGCCCCGCGTCGGGCTCCAGGCTGATGGCTCGGAGCCTGGAGCCTGCTTCCGATTCTGTGTCTCCCTCTCTCTCCGCCCCTCCCCTGTTCATGCTCAATCTCTCTCTGTCTCAAAAATAAATAAACGTTAAAAAAAAAAATTAAAATAAAAACCTCAAACTATTTTGCAAAGAGGTTGTCTCATTTTACATTCTTACTACATATCTTTGATCCATATCCTCACCAACACTTGTCAAGTCTTTTTAATTTTAGCCACTCTTCTGGGTTTGTAGTGGTATCTCATTGCGGTTTTAATTTTCATTTCCCTAATGATGCTGATGTTGAGCATTTTTTCATATGATTATCTACCAGTTGTATGTCTTCTTTGGTGAAGTGTCTATTTAGATGTTTTTCCTGTTTTGAAAATTGGATTGTTATTACTGAGTTTTGAGAGTTCTTTATATAATTTCTAAAATCAGGTAGTTTTAGTCTTCCAGCTTCTTTTTCAAAGTTGTTTTGAATTTTATAAGGCCTTTAAATTTCCATGCAAAATTTAGAATCCATTTGCCAGTTTCAGACATGCTGGTATTTTGATGGTGATTGTGTTGACTCTAAACCAATTTGGGGGAGATCTAATATCTTAACAACATTAAATCTTCTGATCTGTGAACACTGTATATATCTCTGCTTCTTTAGGACTTCTTTACTTTCTTTCAGGGTGTTTTGTAGTTTTTAATATATTGGTCCTACACATATTTTTGTCATATTTTCCTCTACTTTGTAATTTGGTACTAATGTAAATGTTATTGTAAATATGTTTCTGATTATGCATTGCTGTATATAAAAATACAGTAGATATTTTGTATATTGATACTTTATCCTACAACCTTGCTAAACTCATTTATTGGTGGTATTTTTGTAGATTCTTAGGATTTTACATGATGATTGTGCCATTTGCAGATAACCATGACTACTTCTTTCGACTTTTTTTCTTATTGCATAGGCTAAAACTTCCAGCATAATTTTGATTGGGAGTGGTGATAGTGGACATATCTTGCTTTGTTTCTGATCTCAGGAGGAAAGTGTTCATTCCCTTACCACTAACCTTCTTATACATACCCTTCTTCAAGATTTAGGAAGTTCTGTTCTTAGCTTACAAGCAAGCTTTTTTTTTTAAAATCAGGATTTGATTTGATTAAATGCTGATTTTTAAGTGTTGATTTGTCATATGCTTTTTTACATCTGTGTATATGATTTTCTTTTCTAAGAAAAAGTTTTTTGAAAAATTATTTTGAATGTTTAACAAACCTTGAATTTGCTAGTGCAAGTCTTACTTGGTCATTATCTTTTTAATCTATTGTTGAATTTGATTTGTTAAAATTTTGTTAAAATTTGCATTTTTGTTCATGAAGGATTTGATTTGTAGTTTTTTTGGTACTAGTTTTATCTGGTTTTGGTATCAGAATGATGTTGGCCACATAGAATGAGTTCGAAAGGATCTTCTTGCTTTCATGTTTTTGGATCAGTTTGTGTAGAATTGTTATAGTTATTCCTTAAATATTTGGTTGTATTCACCAATGAGCCTTTCTGGTTCAAGAATTTTCTTTGTGGGAAGGTTTTTGTCAGATATGTTCAGGAGTACCTGGGTGACTCAGTTAAGCGTCCTCCTTGGTTTCAGCTCAGGTCATGGTCTCAAGGCTCATGAGTGCAAGCCCTGCATCAGGTTCTACGCTGACAGTGTGGAGCCTTTTTGGGATATTCTCTCTCTCTCTCCGCCCCCCTCCCTGTCTCCCCCCTCTCTTTCTGCCCCTACCCTGCTTGTGCTCGTTCTCTCTTAAAATACACTTAATTAAAAAAAAAAAAAAAACAACACTCATAATGTTGTTCAGCCGTCTCTACCATCCATCTCTGTAGCTCTTTTCATCTTCTAACTTGTCTTCTTTTTTGAAAGGTATTTTTATTGGGTTGCTAGGTTCATAGTATTTATTTTCTTTCAGTATATTAAAGATTTTGCTCTGCTTGTCTTCTCTCTCGTACTGTTCACAAGTAAAAGTCTGCAGACATTTTATCTTTGTTTCTCTGTGTAATTATTTTTCCTTTGGCAGCTTTTAAGATTTTCTGTTTATCATTTGTTTTAAGCCATTTGATTAAGATGTGCCTTCCTGTAGTTTTCTTTTTTATTCTTCGTGGAGTTTTCATATACTTGGGGGTTAATTGAGCTTTTTGTGTCTAGGTTTATAGTTTTCATGAAAAGTAGAAAATTTTTTGCATCTCTTCATTGTCTTCTTTTTTTTCTTTTTGGTGATAGCCCAAGATATAATTCACATAATTCATCCACTTAAATGCACATTCAGTGGTTTTGTATATTCACAGAGTTGTGCACTCATTACCACAGTTAGTTTTGACAACATTTTCATTGCCTCCAAAAGAAACGCGATACATATTAGCTTTCATTTCACCTCAGCTAGCCAGACCTTGAAAGTGTTAATCTTTTTTCTGTCTGAATGGATTTGTTACTCTCCTGGACATTTCAAATAAATGGAATTATGTAATGTGTGGTCACTAGCTTTTTCCATTCAGCGAATTATTTTTAAGGTTCAATCGTGCTTTAATATGTATTAATATTTCATATGTTTGAATACACCACATTTTATTTATCTGTTGACAGACATTTGGATTGTTTCTGTTTCTTGACTCTTGATAATTCTGCAGTGAGCATTTAAGTTTTTGTATGGACACGTGTTTTTCTTTCTTTTGGGCATATTCATCGGAATGAATTGCTGGCTCATGTGGTAACTTGTATAACCTTTTTGAGGAACTGCCATACTATTTTCCAAAGTGGCTTCGTTAGTTTACATTTCCACCAGCAGTATGTGAAGGTTCTAGTTTCTCTACTCCTTGCCAATACTCTGTCTTTTTTATTATAGTCATCTTAGTGGGTATGAAGTAGCGTATCGTTGTTTTTGATTTGCCTTTCTCTGATGGCTGGTGATAATGAGCATCTTTTCAAGTGCTTGTTGGCCACTTGTGTATCTTCTTTGGAGAAGTGCCTGTTCTTTGCCCACTTATAAATTGAATTATTTGTCTTTTCTTACTGAGTTGTATCAGTTCTTTATATATTCTAGATACAAATATCTTATTAAATTTATGACTTTCAGATAGTTTCTCCTGTGTGAACACACTTTTCACTTTGTTGATGGTGATCTTTGAGGCACAAAAGGTTTTAATTTTGGTGAAGTACAGATTAACATATTTTTTGTTGCTTATGCTGTTAGTGTCCTATCTAACAAACCATTGCATAATCTCAGGTCTTGAAGGTAAATGCCTCTGTTTTCTTCCAAAAGTTTTTGAGTCAGTTTTTGTATATGGTGTAAGGTAAAGGTTTAACTCCTAAAAGTTAAAACATGTGGATATCTGGTTATCTTTTGGGTTTATTTCCTAAGATATTTTTTTCTGTCCCCAACTCCCCTATTTTGAGGACTCCAATTACATATATATTAGGTTGTTTAAAGTTGCCCAAGAGTTCATGGACGTGATTTTTTTTAATGTTTATTCATTTTGAGAGAGAGAGAAAGAGAGAGGGAGAGCACGAGTGGGGGCGGGACAGAGAGAGAATCCAAAGTAGGCTAGCGCAGAGCCTGAGGTGAGGCTTGGTCTCACAGACTGTGAGATCATGACCTGAGCCAAAATCGGGAGTCGGATGCTTAACCAACTGTGCCATGCAGGTGCCCATGCATGTGTTTTTTTCTAGTATTTTTCTCTCTTTTCATTTTGAGTAGTTTTGTTGCTGTATTGTGAATTTTGCCCTGTTGGGCAATGCATATTTTTGTATTCCTATAACCAGTATTGAACTTTATTTTGGGATACAGTTAGGTTACTCAGAAACAGTTTAGTTCTTTTGAGGCTTGCTCTTAAACTTTTTAGGTGAGACCAGAGCAATCTTTAGGGCTGATTTTTTTTTTTTAATGTTTTTATTTATTTTTGAGAGAGAGAGAGAGAGAGAGAGAGAGAGAGAGAGAGAGACAGAGCACGAGTGGGTGAGGGGCAGAGAGAGAGGGAGACACAGAATCCGAAGCAGGCTCCGGGCCCTGAGCTGTCAGCACAGAGCCTGATGCGGGGCTCGAACTCATGGACCGTGAGATCATGACCTGAGCCAAAGTTGGACGTCTAACCAACTGAGCCACCCAGGTGCCCCTGATTTTATACCACTAATAAGTCCAGCACCTTGTGAGTTATGATACATTTCCTTCTGGTAGTTGGCAACACTAGCTAGCTTCAGTTCTGTGTAAATGTAGGGATTGTTTTTACTTCTTTTGGGTGTTTTTCCTTCTGGCTCAGGCAATTTCTCACATGTTTATACTGATCAATACTTAGCTGAAAACTTGAGGGGGAACTTTTTCCCATCTCCAGACTTCTTTGTTTATCTCTTCCTCTCTGGTACTATCTCTGCCTTTGTAAATTCTGGTCATCTTGGCTTCCCTGCTCCAGAACTTGGGGGAGATCACTGTGCTGCCCTTGGGATCTCCTACCTTTGCAGTCCAGGAAGCTGAGACAGTTGTAAGGCCTGCCTTGTTTGTGATCATTTGGGGATCACTGTTCTGCACTGGTTGAAGTCTAATCGCTGAAATTTGTTGATTCAAATATATTGTCTGGTGTGGTAGTTGTTCAGGTAGGATAGTAAATTTGGTCTCTGTTACTCCACCTTGATTAGAAATCTTAAGATTGCTTTTTCAGCCAATAGAAAATCAGTTCTTAAAGACTAGTGTATTTCCATTACATCTGTTTGTTTCATTCTGTCTCAGAGTAGATCTTAGACCATTAAAGAGATTGGAGGAAAGTTCTTAGATGGATTGTAGAAATGATTGTCATCTTACCAAGAAGTACCAAAGTACTGATTTAATGTTACATTTAAAGAGATTACTTTCTTGGTTACTGAACCCGGGGTCTATTACTGTTTGATTATGACTTCATATCTTTGATGTTTCTGGGCAAGTGTTTTTGCTTGTAAATTATTCAGTACAGCTTTTGTTTAGTTATATGATTCTTGATGCAGTTATTACTTGAGTACACTGGTCTTAAAACTTTGTTAAGCTGAGAATATATGGTTTACCTTTTGTTTGCAGGCAGAATTCTTGTTTTCTAGAGTATAGATAGGAACAGCCTCCGAGAGAGGATTTGATTTTTTTTTTTGCGTATCCAAATTAATCGTGGTGACATACTAGATTTATCATTACTATAAATCATTCATATCTTTCTTTCGTGTCATAGCTGAGGCAACCTTAAAGGATAGTCTTAGCTGTTGTGCTCTTAAAAAACAATGATGCATTTTAAACACAGATTTTTTTAGTTTGCTAAGTAGAGCTTATAACCTAATCATAGCAGTACGTTGTCCTAGAATAGGTAAGCTTTCTCCTGTTAAACCCTTCCTCACAATGTTTTGAAAGATAGATTATTATTCATTGAAACATCTAAATGTTATTTGATCCAGGGACCAAATTGTAGACAACACCATATTAATCCTTTCCCCATTTTTTCCTTCTCTTACAGGAAAAGTAAGAAGCTTAAGCTCATCTTTGTGGTCACTAACTCACTTGACAGCTTTGCATCTGAGTGACAATTCCCTGTCCCGCATTCCTTCAGACATTGCCAAGCTTCACAATCTGGTGTATCTGGACCTGTCCTCTAATAAAATCCGGAGTTTACCGGCAGAACTCGGAAACATGGTATCACTCAGGTGTGCAGATTCGACTTCTTTTCTGACTTTAACCCCCTACAAACAAAATAGAATACTTATTTTGCTAGGAAACTGCACTACCAATTAAATGGTATTTGAACAAGAGCAAACATAATTGTATCCCTTGTAAAGTTTTCTGGGAAAATTGAATGTCAATAAATAATAAATTAGGTAGATTCATTGCCTAAAATTTGTTTTATTGCTATGTTATGTGTAATATACTTTATTCCTAAACAAAAATTTTGGATAAAGTGGGGGTAAATAAATAAAAGGCAGTTATGTTAATCCTACATACGGACTCTCCTGTGACAAACGATTGTGGTGCTTTCCCCTCTAAATTCTGGGGTACCATACTATGCTTAACACAGGGTCCAGGATACCACTGCCAAGGAATGACACCTTTTTGGCCATCCCAGGGCTTGTATGCATGATAGTAATAAAGCCTGGACTCAAAAAAAAAGCTAGAATTAGTCACTGCATTTGGAGGACTACAGTGCGGAGTAGAGGAGTAGATAGGATATGGAGTCACACAGTTCAGTTTGGAATCCTGTGACTTTGCCATTTACAAGTTGTGTGATTTGGGGCAATCTCCTTAACTTTGCTGAATGTTTTGTCCTCTGTAAAGTTACTGTAAGGCCTACCTAGCCAGGGCTGAGATTAGAGATACCTGAGATAATGAGTAAGAAACTACTAGCACCCTGCTGGACACATATTGTATTTAATAAATGGTAATTGCTATTTCTTTTATTATCCCTGTTTTTTTGTAAGGTAGATGGGATCCATCCAAGTTGAAAGTAAAGCTAATTTCTAGTTATTATGTTAATCCCAGTGGAAAAATCTTGCTCCATATCGTATTACTTGCCTTTTCTTTTATTCCCCTGGCTGTTTTGCTGCTTCCTACCATTTGCTGCATAGTAAAAAGGAATAAGGACCTCGTGAGAGTTTCTTTACCTTTGTTATTCCCACTCCAGCTTTTTGACATTGTTTTGGGCTTAATTACTGAGTATATACCATGACCATTTTTAATCTCCTTAAAAGACCTCCTTTCCCATGTGATATATGTGGAAATAAATGGGAACAAATTATTTAGACTTGTTTAGTTTATGGCCTCACCAGCCTCTGGTTCACTAAGTAGTAACCGAGGTTCATTTAAATTCTAAGAACCAGGGATTATACTGGTTCTTCTTTTTTTTAGAAGTAGTTCTCTTCACCTTTAAAAATTGATAAATAAAACTTACCGCAGAGAATTGTAAGTATCTCAGTGTTGGGTCTTTGTTTCTTTTCACTACTGAAGATTCTTTTGATAGTTCATAAAAAAATATTAATTGTTAATAAAGCTTCCATTATGTCTAATGTGAAACTTTAAAATTTGGAGAAATATTAATGGTAAACTTAATTTTTTAGCTGTCATAAGCTATTTTCAGTTGGTGCTACATGATCATTTTAAATCTCATTTAACAATTCACTTGTTAGGCTGTTTTATCATTTCCACTTTCTTAAAGTTGTGTAGTAGACTCCATGTGGCTGGATCAGTGCTGCTCTTGGGCAGTCTGTGGACTGTGCCCATTTGTAAACTGTGTCATCAGCCTGCAGTGGAATAGACAACGTGTGAGAGCAGTTTTGTATCTATTGAATCTAATGCACTTTAAAAATATGACTTGTGCTTTGTTGGTCTTTTTTTTTTTTCTCCTCTCTTTTCTTGAATTAGAAATTTTTAAAAAAAAAATTTAAAAATTATTTAAAAATATTTAAAAATATTTTAAAATTTTTTCAATATTTATTTTTAAGAGAGACAGTGTGAGTGGGGGAGGGGCAGAGAGAGAGAGAGAGAGAGACACACACACAGAATCCAAAGCAGGCTCCAGGCTCTAAGCTGTCAGCAGAGAGCCTGACACAGGGCTCAAACTCATGAACTGTGAGATCATGACCTAAGCTGAAGTTGGATACTAACCCAGGTGCCCCAGTTTTCTGTTATTTTTAAAATGTTTGGTCTGTGGCAATCTGGGGTTTTTTTGTTGTGTTTTGTTTTTTTGCTACATCATTGTTTGAGAAGCACTGTACTAGACATTGGAATATAATATAAAATTTTTCATTCTGAGAAGAATATTAGAAATTATAGTGCTGATTTTAGCCATGGGTTAAAAGGCAATATATGTTCTGATGTGGAATTTTTACATCCACAGGGAACTCCATTTAAATAACAACCTGTTACGAGTTCTACCCTTTGAGCTGGGAAAACTGTTTCAGTTGCAGACTTTAGGCCTGAAAGGTATGATTTCTCATATTTGTGCTTCTTGTGGTTTGTATGTTGTGTCTTTGAGTCTAAAGAAGCTGTAAGAGGGGGATCTTGTCGCCAGGGATTTGCAGGCTCACTCTTCCCCAAACTTCCATCAGTTTTTTAGGTACATCCCAGTGGTTTTCTCTCTTGTCCACCTGGAGACTGTCTGCTAATCTTTGTATTCCTTTTTACTCCTAGCCCGGCTTTTCTTTCTTCTATCCTTTGTTTCAGTCAGTTCAGTGTTCTGATGATACATTCCTCAGATCATACTTTATGTCATCATACTATAAATGGCTTTGTTTAAAAATTTTTTTTTTATGTTTATTTATGTTTGACAGAGAGAGTGCAAGTGGGGGAGGGGAAGAGAGAGAGGGAGACACAGAATCTGAAGCAGGCTCCAGGCTCTGAGCTGTCAGCACAAAGCTCGACACGGGACTGAAACTCACGAATAAATGGCTTCTTTTCCCTTGTATTCAAATCTCAAAAAACAAACTCACAAAGTACAGAAATTGAGTAGAAAATTTTCATCCATTGGGACATGTTAATATTCAGTTTTTAGCATTTTTTAAAACTTGATGTGTAAGGACTTCATTAATCTATTAGAATTTGAGGGCATAATTGATCCAGTAAGAATTATTGGGAAATATGTTTTTTAAATCAGTAAGATTAAAAGCTCTATTTTAGTAATAGGTCAATAAGAATTTTTTTTTTTTAACACATTAGATGATTGTTTGCTAATCTCGTATCCACCTCATTCTTTAATCAATTCCTAAAAAAATAGTCACATAATGAAGTCTTAAAGAATTGTACTTTTGTTTCTTAAGACTACATTTAGAAAATAAGGTTTTATTCCTGTAATCCTTTTCATTTCATAAAGGTAACAGTAATTTTACAAAAACAAATGGGAAAATATAAATAATACATTTGTAAATGTATACAAAACCATATTCATCAAACATCAGCTTTATAAGGTTTTCTTTGGAAAGTGTAGGCTGGGCTTGGCTGAGCTTGGCTGAGGATTCTTCTTTTTTTTTTTTTAATGTGTATTTTTGAGAGAGAGAGAGAGAGAGAGACCGTATGAACAGGGAAGGGGCAGACACACACACATACACACACACACACACACACACACACACACACACACACACACAGAATCTGAAGCAGGCTCCAAGCTGTCAGCACAGAGCCAAACATGGGGCTCGAACTCATGAACTGTGAGATCATGACCTGAGCCGAAGTCAGATGCTCAACCAACTAAGCCACCCAGCCACCCTTTGGCTGAGGCTCCTTAAATTAGGCCCTTTAAAGTTTTCTTGTTTTAACTTTGAAAAACAAAAATATAAAATGTAGCAACATCAGAATGAACAATTAATATTGTGTCACTTTTGTGTCTGTTTTCTAATACAAAGAAATAGAACATTACAGAATGTAAAAACCCTCTTTGTTTCTTCTTTAGGTCCCTTTCTCATCCCAGAAGCAGCTACTGTTTTATGTCCTCTTAGTTTCAGGTTTTGTAATCTTAACAGTATTTATTTTACAAAAATGTGTTCATTTCTCTAAGGATTCACAAACTTTATTTGACATTAGGGTCATTGGTCACACATGTCCACATTGTGTTAATGTGTATGAAAGCCTTGGAAGCGTTGGGGAGTGATAGGGCAGTCTTTGTGGCACCTTAGTTTTTGAGGATCCCTTGCTCTTTCATTTCAGAAAGATCCTCTAAAATGTTTGACATCTAGGTTTTAGGTTTCTTTCTTCGAAATAGAGTTTCACCGATTTTTTGGACAAATCCATTACTTTTCTGAGCTTGCCCCACTCACTTGTTAACTTCTGACAACTGCTGATTTGTTCTCCATTTCTAAAACTTTGTTATTTCAGGAATATTGTGTTAGTAGAATCATGCTGTATGTAACCTGAGATTAGTTTTTTCCACTCAGGTTAATTCTTTGACGATTCTCGCAGGCTGTTGCATGTTTGCTTCTTTATATTGATGAGCAGTGTTCCATGGTATGGATGAATCATGGTCTGTTTAACCAGTCACCTGTTGAAGGACATCTGGCTGGTTTCCAGTATTTGGCTATTGTGGATGAAGCAGCTATGAACAATTCTGTGTACAGATTATTATGGCACATAAGTCCTCATGTCTCTAGGATAGATGCCCAGGAGTGCAATTGCTTGGTCATATTTTAGTGTTGTTTAGTTTTTTAGGAATCTGCCAGACTTTTCCAGACTGGCTGTACTATTTAACATTTTCACCAGTAATGAATAAGTGATCCAGTTACTCTGAATCTTCCCCAGCTTTGGTGTTGTCACTATTATTTTTAGTTTTTCTGATAGATGTGCAGTGACATCTCATTGTGGTTTTAATTTGCATTTTCCCGTTAGGTAAAGATATTGCACATTTTTGCATGTGCCTACTTGTCATCTGTATGTCATCATCTGTGGAGTATTCTTCATGCCTTTGCCCGTGTCCTAATTGAATTGTTTTTTTACTGTTGAATTTTCAGAGTCCGTTATATTTTCTGGATATTAGGCCTTTGTCAAATATGTGATTTGCAGACATTTTTTCCCTAGTGTGTAGTCTTTCCACCCACTTAACACACCCAGTTCCAGCACTGTGGGGCTTTCCCCCACACCAACAAGCAATTCTAGGATACCAGCTAGATGTCCTGTAATTCAACTAAATTCTGACACTACCTACCCAAAGATAGCCTCAGATTCCATGGATAAAAGGTTCAGTCCCACAGGACTGCTACTTGCCCATGCCTTCCTAACTTCAGATTCCAGTCACAAGGCCAGGTTGTCACCTGTGCTCCTGATCAAGGTTCCCGCAGTCCCCTCCTTGGGTTTGATCAGTTTGTGATAGTGGCTCACAGTAATAAGGAAACCCGTTTACTCACAGATTCCCAATTTATTATAAAATGATATAACTCTGGAGCAGCCAGATGGAAAAGATGAGTAGGGCAAGGTATGGGGAAAGGGCACAGAGCTTCCGTGCCCTCTTCCTCTCTCCGAGAGCACCACTCTTCCCGAGTCTCTATTTGTTCACCAACCCAGAGGCTCCTTGAACCCCATGCTTTTGGGTTTCTGTGGAGGCTTCATAACATAGGCATGACTGATTAAATCATTGGCCTCGATGATTGAGCTGACTTCCAGCCCCTCCTCCTGGGGGACTGGGACTGGAAGTTCTAACCTTCCAGTCACATGGTTGGTTCCTGTCAGCCAGCCCCCATCCTCCTGTGGAGGCTGAAAGTTACTTCATTGACACCACAAGAGGCACCTCTACAACTTAACTTTGGAAGAAATCCTTGAATCACTTTCAGGATTTTAGGAGCTTTAGGGTTCAGATATGTATTTCTTATTATAAATCATGATGTTACACAGGGTCTTTTCTGTAACAAAAGGTTTTGGTTTTGATGAAGTTGTTTACCATATTTTCCTTTTATGGATCCTGTGTTTTGTACTGAACGTTTCATGGCTTTATGTTTTACATTTAAGTCTGTGATCTGAGTTAAAATAGAGCTAAAAGAAGTAAAGGATTAGTTCAAGTTTCATTCCTTTGTCTGTGAATGTCCAGTTGCCCTAGCACCATCTGTTGAAAAGTCTACCCGCCATTGAATTTCCTTTACACCTTTCTCTCGAATCAGTTGGACATATCTGTGTGGATCTATTTCTGGATTCTCTTGTCTTTTCCATTGATGTATGTGTCTGCCCCTTTGCCAATAACTTGAAAGTTGAAATAAGGTAATTAAGTCTTGAAATAGGATAGACTGATTCCCCTACAGTAGTCTTTTTCAAAATGTTTTTAGCTATTTTAGTTCCTTTGCCTTTCCATATATATTTAGAATAGTCCTGTCTATAGTTAAAAGAAATATTGCTGGGATTTTGATCAGAATAGTGTTAAACCTGTATATCAAATTAGGGGAGAATTAACATCTTTAATATGTTGAATGTTCTGATATGCCATGTCTCCTTATATTTAGAATTTTGATTTTTTTTTCATCAGTATTGTGTAGTTTTTGGTATATAAGCTACATAAATGTTTTGTTAGATTTATTTCTAAGTCTTTTTGTTTGTTTGTTTTCAAGTGGTTGTAAATTATAATTATTAAATTTTGCTTTCTATGTGTATGTTCCTGGACATAATACAGTGGATTTTTTTTTTTTTTTTAATTTCACCCATCCTCCCAACCCCCACCCCCTTCCCTCTGACAACGACTAGTTTGTTTTCTGTACTTAAGAGTCTGGTTTTGTTTGTTTGTTCATTTGTTTTGCTTTTTAGATTCCACATATAAGTGGGATCATGTATTTGTCTTCCTCTGTCTGACTTATTTCACTTAGTATAATAATATTCCATTGTATGTACATACCACATCTTCTTTATCCATTCATCTATGGATGGATAATTGGGTTGCTTCCATATCTTCTTGGCCATAGTGAATAATGCTGCGTGGAATATTACTTAGCCATAAAAAGAGAGAAAGCACAAGATCTTGCCATTTGTGACAACATGGATGGATGTACAGGATATTTTATACTCAGTAAAATAAGTCAGACATGGTTCATATATCTTTTTGAATTGGATGGATTTTTATATTAGAGTCTTAGGAGTTGCTTTTTTTGGTATACTTAATGGTAAAATTTTTGGGAATTTTCTGTGTAGAAAATTATGTCATCTGGAAATAGGGATAATTTTATTTCTTCCTTCCCAATATGTCTGCTTTTTCTTTCCTTTTCTTGACTTATCGTACTGACGAGAACTTCCGGCATCATGTTGAATAAGAGTTGTGAGAACAGACATCCCTCTTTTTCCTGATATATGGAAGTATTCTGTGTGCACTATTATGTATAACGTTAGCAGTAGGTATTTTGTAGATCGTCTTTATCAATTTGAGGAAGTTTCCCTCTGCCCTTTTGCTGAGAGTTATTAATCATGAATAGGTGTTTAATTTTGTCAAATGCTTGTTTTGTATCAGTTGATATGATTTCTTTGTTAGCCTTGTAATTGATTTTTAAATATTGAACCAGCCTTGCATTCCTGGAACAAATCCCATTTGGTCATGGTTATAAATCTTTTTATATATTGCTTACTTCTGTATGCTAATATTTTCTTAAGGATTTTTGACTCGATATTCATAAAGGTATTTGTCTTTAATTTTCATTTGTTTTATGCTCAATTTGTCTGGTTTTGGCATCTAGGTAATGCTAGCTTTCTGAAATGAATTTGAAAGTGTTCCCTCATCTTTTGTTTTCTGGAAGAGAGTCTATAGAATTAGAGTTAATTCTTAAAGTGTTTAGTAGAATTTTCCAGTGAAACATTTTGGGCCTGGAGATTTCTGGTAGTTTTTAAATTTTGAATTCATTTCCTTTAATAGGTATAGGGCTATTTAAGTTTTGTACTGGGTGAGTGAGTACAGTTTGTGTATTTCAAGGAAATGGCCGCATTCATATATGTTGTTAAATTTATGTATCTAGAATTGTTCATGGTATTCCCTTATCCTTTTGATTTCTGTAGGGTTTATATTTTTTATATTGATAATTTTTGTCTTCACTTTCTTTGTGAGTCTTGGCATAAGTTTGCCAATTTTATTGATCTTTTCAAAGAAACCGCTTTTTAAAAATTCCTCTTTTTCTGTTTTCAATCCATTGATTCCTATTTTTTAGTGTTTTTAATCCTTCTTTTTGCTTTCAGTTTATTTTGCTCTTTCTAGGTTCTTCAGATGGGACTTAAATGTTTATTTTGAGAGAGGGAGCACTCAAGTGGGGTAGGGGCAGAGAGAAGAAGAGAGAGAATCCAAGCAGACTTAAGGCGGTCAGCGCAGAGTCTGATGTGGGGCTCAATCTCATGAACCATGAGATCATGACCTGCGCTGAAATAAAGAGTTGGATGCACAACTGACTAAGCCGCCCAGGCTCCCCTGAGACTTTTCCTTTTCTAATGTATACATTAGGTGCTATAAATGTCCCTCTTGGCTCTGCTTTAGCTGTGTCCAGCCACAAATTTTGTGTCCCTTGGACACTGGACAAGAATATGAATTGGGTAGAATCTTCTATAAATCTCAACTGGATCCTCTGTATTAACACTAGGGTCTGTTAGATTGATGGTATTTAGAGGATTTTTTTGTCTAGTTCTTTTTTGTTGTTGTTTGTTTTTGTCTAGTTCTGTCAGTTGTTGTGAGATGAGTGCTGAAGTATCAGCATAATTGTAGATTTTTCTATTGTCCTTTCAGTTCTATCAGTTTTTGCTTAAAATATTTTTTAGTTCTTTCATTTTGTGGATGCATGTTTAGAATTGCTGTGTCTTCTCCTTTATCATTACATAATGTCACTTTCTCTAGTAAATTTATTTTCTCTGAAATCAACTTTATCTGATATTAGTCACCCTTGCTTTCCTTTTGTTAAGGTTTACATGACGTATATTTTCCCATCCTTTTCTTTTCAGCCTGCTTGTATTGTTATATTTGAAGCAAGTTTCATGTAATAACATACATAACTTATCAAGTCTTGTAGGGCTATCATTTTACATTTTGAGTGAAATAATAGAATCTCTAACTCTATGACCTTTCATATGCCCCCTGTTTATAGTATCATTGTCTTAATATTTTCTCTACCTATATTTAGAACCAAGTCAGTGTTACAAAGACATTTTAACGGCTGAACATGAGTTAGAAACCTTAAGTGAAGGAAAGCCTATGTTTGTCCCTTTTTAAAGACCATGGTCTTTTTTCTTATGTTCCAGGGTTCCTTCTTTTATCATTTCCTTTCTATTTAGAGAACTTCTGTTCTGATTCTTTTATAGTAGGCCTGCTGGCAACAGATTCTCTTAGTTTTCAGTCCTCTGAGAATGTCTTTATTTCTCCTTCATTCCTAAAGGCTGTTTTCACTGGGGATTGGTTCTGGGTTGTCGGTTCTTTTCTTTCAGCACCTAAAGTTATTGTGCCACTTCCCTTTAACCACCATGGCTTGTGATGAGAAATCTGCTCATTCAAGTTGTGTTTCCCCTAGTTCTTACTCTTACCTAGAGGGAAGGTGTTTTACTCTGGCTGCCTTCAACATTGTCTTTGTCTTTAGTTTTTAGAAGTTTAGTTGCTGTGTGGTTTGTTGTGGGTTCTTTTGAATGTGTCCTATTTGGATTTTATCAGACTGTTGAATCTGCACGTTTGTGTTTCTCCAAATCTGGGGAGTTTTTCAGCTGTTATTTGAGTACTGTTTCAGCTCTGTGCTTCTTGTCTGTTTCCATAACTCTGAGGACATGAACCTTAGAATTTTCTTGTGGTCCCACAAGAAAATTGTGGTTCCTGAGGCTCTTTTCATTTTTTTTTTTTTTTTTCAGTTTCCTTTCTGTTGTTCTGTTGTTCCTTACTGTCTTCCAGTTCACTGATTATTTCCTTTGATGCTTTATTTTGCTGTTGAACCCATCCACCGAGCTTTTTATTTCATGTATTCAGTTTTTCAGTTTCAATATTTCCATTTTTAAAAATATGTTTTGTTAATTTGCCAAAACTTTTTCTTGGTTGAGTCTTCCTATTTTTTCATTTATTTCAAGCATGTTTGTAATTTCTCATAGAAGTGCTCATTGAAACGTGCCTGCTCTATTTAGGTCAGATTATTCTAATGTTTTTGTCATCTTGGTGTTGAGTCTTGTTTATCTTTATTCATTTAGTTTGAATTCTTCCTAGTTCTTGGTAGGATGAGTGATTTTCACCTGAAACTGGAAGTACTCATATTATAAAACTTTGGATCTTACTTAAACCTATTTTGCTCTTTCTAACTGCTCTGGCAGAGAAAGTGAGGGGGGCAGTATCTTTTGAACTTTCATTTGGCATGGTTAACATAATCACTTTATAATGATTTATAAATCATTTGTCCTTTTCAATTTATAAAATTTATTATTAGTCTTTCTTAAAGTGGAGCTATGGTATCCAGGACCTTCACTGTTCAAAACAGTTCATTATGCTGTTAATTTTCATAAGCACATAAGAAATCCTTCTGAGAGGATTTGAGACTCTTGTAGATACATGTAAATCATTCCATTTGCTTTCATTTTTAGCACTTATGAAACTGTCATTGAATTTACAGATGGCTCACAGTCCTGAGGTTTTCCCTTTTCCTTAGTGACTACATCTTTTTTAAAATTAAAAAAAAAAAATGTTTTTATTATTTTAGAGAGACAGCATGAGCAGGGGAAAGGGGCAGAGGGGGAGAGAGAAAGAGAATGAAAGAATCTCAGGCAGGCTCCATGCTCAGCACAGACTCTGACAGAGGGCTCAATCCCACAACCCTGGGATCATGGGATCATGACCTGAGCCAAAATCAAGAGTCAGATGCTCAACCGATGGAGCTACCCTGGCGCTCCAGTAACTTGATCTTAAATCAGATCTGTCCCATCTTGTTATTGCTTTATTTAGTAGAGTTTTTAAAAATCTAAATGAAGACTACATCTGTCATGAGGATATCTTCGTGTTAGCTTTGTTGCATCTTAACTTTTGATTCTCTGATCCATTATAGTGGCTGTCCTCTTTCCCTTGTCCTCTTTCCCATTCTTCCCCATCCAGTTTCACTTGCTTTTGATTGTCATAAAAGTGTTGATGACACAGGGCCAGATACAGAGCACTGTTAGATATCTTCTAGATTGACATTAGTCCACAATAATTGTTTTCTGGATACTTCTGCAGAACGTGGTTTCAATCATTTTTATTCTTCATGTCAGAAACTGAAAAAATATTTCCTCTAGTTTGGTATCTTACTAATAACTACATATATTGTGATAGGTCTGATAATTTTGGTATGTTTTTTCACTTTTGCAATATTTTATTACCTTTCTTGGTTTCATTTTACCTTTTTAAAAAATATTTCCAGGAAATCCACTTACCCAGGATATATTGAACCTCTATCTGGAACCAGATGGAACAAGAAGGCTACTGAACTATTTGCTTGATAATTTGGCAGGTACTGCAAAAAGAAGTAAGTGGTCATTTGCTTAAATGATTTTTTTAAGAAGATGTGTAAGAATATTACTTAATTTTGTGTTTATATTCAACTAGTTTCAACAGAACAGCCACCTCCAAGATCTTGGATTATGTTACAAGAACCGGACAGAACAAGGCCAACTGGTTGGTAGCCTTATATTTTTTTTAACTTATTTTTACTTGATATTACATATCTAACAGTGTTGTTGGCATTCTTTAGATTATGATTTTTACTTGATATTACATACCTAATAGTGTTGTTGGCATTCTTTAGATTATGGGCTGTGTTACATTTGTATGCTTGAGATTTATTTGGCTTGGGAGATCATAATAAAGACTAAATTATTGCTTACCTGACCTCTGTAATATGCTGTAGGTCTGCTGTAGAGCAATGCTTCTCAACCTCCGGCATTTTTATCCCCTGGGGGACATTTAGCAATGTCTGGAGACATTTTTTGATTGTCACAAATAGGGGAAGTGCTACTGACGTCTCATGGTTAGAGATCAGAGATGCTGCTGAGCATGCTACAGTGCGCAGCATAGCCCCCCACAGCAAAGAATTTACCCACCCGTAATGTTAGTGATGCCATTGTTAAGAAATTATGTTGAAAAGATGCCTTTGCACACTATTTTTTAAAAATTGTTTTAAATGTTTATTCATTTTTTGAGAGAGAGAGGAATGGGGGGAGGGGCAGAGAGAGGGAGACACAGAATCCAAAGCAGGCTCCAGGCTCTGAGCTGTCAGCACAGAGCCAAACATGGGGCTCGAACTCACGAACCGTGAGATCATGACCTGAGCTGAAGTCAGACAGCCACCCAGGCGCCCCAGCTTGCACACTATTTTTTAATTGGGCTGTAAAGAATTGATCAGACTCATTTGTTATAATAAATATACCAAAATCTTTATATTGGAAGTTTTCAAACCCTATTATGTTCCAAATGTATTTGATACTACAGAATTGTAAGACAGCTAAAGCACTTACTTGAGAGAAATGGAACTAATGACCCCTAATTTCCTTTTAACTTAAATTGTATGAAAATAGTTTGGGAATTACATGATGTGTATAATAGGATTTAGTCTATGATACCTTTTCCTTTTGTGTGAATTAATAATAGTTGCTCTTTAAAAGAAAATAAGCCATGCCTATTAAGAGGATTGTCAGTTTTCCACGTTGTACATTAGCAGTTAGCAAAGTGGTAGGGGGAGTATAGAAATGAGGAGCCCTGGTCTTACAGACCAAGGGACTCAAGATCTTAGTCTTTTAGCTTTGAGCCTTCTGTGGTATCTCTGTAGCATTAGATAACACATTGTGTTATAATTTGTTCACCTATCTGACCTTCCTTCCTTATCCAACTTATATCCGCTATGTCTGGCAGATAGTAGTAGCTTTTCAATGAATATATATTGAATGAATAAAATCAACCTTAGCATTTAAGTGAAAACTATTGATATTAATTATGTTTTTTTTTCTGCCACGTGTGTGAATAAGTAAAGTTATCTTTCCTACAGCCTTGTTTTCTGTCATGTGCTATAATGTTCTTTGTGATAAATATGCGACCCGGCAGTTATACGGCTACTGTCCATCTTGGGCACTAAATTGGGACTACAGGAAAAAGGCCATTATTCAAGAAATTTTGAACTGCAATGCTGATATCATAAGTCTTCAGGTAAGTCATCGGAACAGTGTTTAAATTGCACAAATGCCCCAGTGTTGATAAGCAAGGAGCAAAATGGGAATGCATTATCCTGACACATTTAAAGTTCCAGCTTTAGCACTTCTTAAAGTATTGGCTTTTTCTGTTTTTAGTGAATCCTGGAACATTCACTACCTGCTTCATTTAGCTGCGCTGTGCTGCCACATTAAGCAAATAGGTTATTTTGGGTTTTAGGCATTTGCTTTGACAGTTAAAATATTCATCTTTCCCTCTCAAATGCCCTTGCACACTATTTTTTAATTGGGTGGCAAATATTATTGAAACTGTGGCATTGTCAAGGTATGGTTTTGCTTTACCATCAGCAGTAATAGAGGAATTAGGACATGGTGGAAAGAGCGTTGAACCTGATGCACAGTAACTTTGGGGTCTCAGTCCTACTCTCCTGATAATTCATACAACCTTGGGCAAGTCACTTTCTCCCTGTGGTCTGAAAGTATGATCTGTGATGTTCCTTCTACCTCTGTTGATTCTTGTTCCCCATCTATTATAAAATATAAGAAAATATACACACATGGAGGTGTATGTCTTTCCATTATTTACTCCTAAGCAATAGGATACCAGCAGGTATCTATAAAATGACAAGTAGGGTTTCAGATAAAATATGTTGAAAAGATGTTATGTTCCTCATTGTGCATAGCAGTCCTTTGAAATTATTTGAGCCCCTCAAACTGTACACATAAAGTTAATGTGTAGGACTGATTTTTTTGTCTTATGAAATAACTTTGCCATTTACAATTTTTCAGGAGGTTGAAACAGAACAGTATTACAGTTTTTTTCTGGTAGAACTGAAAGAACGTGGCTATAATGGATTCTTTAGTCCTAAATCTAGAGCTAGGACAATGTCAGAACAAGAAAGAAAACATGTCGATGGCTGTGCAATATTCTTCAAGACGGAAAAGTAAGTCCTCTTACATTTAAAAAAGAAAATTTTTTCAGTATTTGCAGGGAGTCAAGGGTGTGGAAATTAGTTGACAAATAAGAGAATGAAGCATTGTTGTTATTGCTCAGTAAAACAGTACTCTTCAATAGTTTTGTTTTAAATCATCAGAAATAATCTTGTTTTGGAGACTTGTTGAAAGTGCTGCTGTTTCTTCAGGTGTTTACTAGGGTTTAACTCCAATTGTTAATTGAAACTTCTTGTAATTAACATTCCCTCTAGGATGGTAGAGGGATTCTTAAACCCAGATTTTGGAAAAGATTTATTTAAAAATTACAAGACGGACTATTCCAACATGAAACTTACACAGAAGATGACTACCTTATCTTACATTGTAAAAGTATTTCAAGATGTTATTTATATCAGTAACAGACTAAGAATAACTTGAAACAGATGTGGGAAGCTTGGTGTTAAGTGTGGACGATTTTCCGTAATGTGATTTACTTGCCATTGTATTTGTTCAGGAAGTTCGGGAAAACTGCATTTCCCACAAAGCTAATACTTTGGTATTCCCAATTCTATGTTTGTGTGTGTGTTTTTGTTTGTGTTTTAGATTTACTTTGGTTCAGAAACACACTGTTGAATTTAATCAGCTAGCAATGGCAAATTCAGAAGGGTCTGAAGCCATGCTGAACAGAGTCATGACAAAAGATAACATTGGAGTTGCAGTACTGCTAGAACTTCGAAAGGAATTGATTGAAATGTCATGTGAGTGACCTTTTCACTTCCTGTAAAAATTGACCTCCAAAATCTGATAGAAAGCAGAAAATTTGTTACATATTAATAGTCTTGTCTAACACCTGAAGAAACTCAGTGAGAATTTAAGTCCTTTCTAAAATATCCTATCCGTTTCTCTCTACCACAAAGCTTAAGATTGAGAAAGCAGTGCCCAGAAAAGTATTCCAAATTTTGAAAGGCATAAAACCAGAGGAGAAAATGGTGTTTTTGCTCCCCACTATTTTTCACACAAAAACAATGTTGAAGTAAATATTAGTTAAAATAACTGCTCAGAGAGAAGAACTCCATACAGTCCTGTAATTTCTTAACAGCAAGGATACTCTGTAAGCTAACTTCTCTTCCTGACCTACTTGTAATCATTACTTTAAATGTCTTGCGTTTTGGATAAATGGACCACTTATTTCAAATTAAAAGTATATTTAGAGTGACCATCGTGCTGAGAACTGGAAGTTCTGTCACTTGAGGAACAGTTGGAACTAGAGATACTTAACCTGAAGAGTCAAAAATGAAGATGGAGCTTGGTGACTGTATTAAATAGATCTAGGAAAAAAGGCTGTAGATTTGATTTTGTGAGACTCACTTTAGGACATCTTGATGAAGCTAGAAGTTTCAAGGAGATAGCTGTTTTGGCGGAGATAGAATGGGCTTTGTTCAAGTAGTGAATGCCCTCTACTCAAGAGTATTCACCCAGAGGCTATTCACCCAGAGGCATAGATGACTGCTTCTCAGGTTTGTGGTCCTGTTGATTGATTTAGTTGTCGGAAGATTGTTAGGTAAATTTTAGGGTCCTTTTTTGTTTGGAAACTCTGAGATACTACTTGCTTCCAGATCCTGTAAGAATATATGGGCTGATGGGCGGGTTTTGTCTGTCTGTTTCTTTTCTTTTTATCTAATATAGCTGGAAAGCCCCATCTTGCAACAGAAAAACAACTTATTCTTGTGGCTAATGCTCATATGCATTGGGACCCTGAATACTCTGATGTGAAGTTGGTTCAAACTATGATGTTCCTCTCAGAAGTGAAGAACATTATTGATAAAGCCTCACGAAACCTCCAGTCCAGTGTATTGGGAGAATTTGGAACTATTCCACTGGTGTTATGTGCAGATCTTAATTCTTTGCCAGATTCTGGTAAGAAAAGTTCTTTTATATAGAATGCTTTTTTGACTTAAAATGTTTTTGTAAGGTATCATTTCTGATAATCCCAAATTTAGTCAAAATGAATATTCAGTTTGTAACGTCAACTATGAATCAGGTTTAACATATTTTGTGTGCAAATAGGGAGACTATTTTAAAAATGAGATGAAAACCTAAGAAGGAAGGACATTAATCATCTTCGATAAACACGTGGTTGATAACTTGAAAGAATGTGTGATTAGATTTCCGTATCCCCAGGTGACATATAATCCAGACTGAGAAGGTTCTTAAGACCATTTCTTTGGGATTCCAGCATGTAGTAATACAAAACAGTTTAAATTGGATATTTATAGGATTTCCGTTTTGGTGGGCTTGATTAGAAAAAATAATCCTTATGGGTGCTGGGTGACTCAGTTGGTTAAGTGTCTGACTTTGGCTCAGGTCCATGATCTCACGGTTTGTGGGTTCAAGCCCCGTGTTGGTCTCTGTGCTGACAGCTCAGAGCTTGGAGCTTGCTTCGGATTCTGTGTCTCTTTCTCTCTCTGCCCCTCCCCCACTTGTGCTTTGTCTCTCTCTGTCTTTTAAAAATAAATAAATGTTAAAAAAAAATTTTTTTTAATATAAAAAAATAATAATAAACCTTAGGTGGAAATTGAGATCCTTTATTTACACAGATCGGGCAAGTGATTTGAACAACAACAACAACAACAACAAACAAAACACCAAAAAACAGGGATCTTGATTTTTATTACAAAGCAGAAGAATACAGAAAGGCTTATTTCTGAATACTTTTCCATTAGATAGTACAGTGAACAAGCCGTAGTTCTTATAATATCAAACTAAGTACTTCTTTTTATTTTCAGCTCCTCCTTGATTATAGTCTCTCATTCACACAAAATACTTTCCCTGGCACTTGTGTATGTGTGTAAGCATGCATGCACACACATACGTCCACTTGGGTTGGTTCAGTTCACTAGTACATCACTGCCGTCATGATACATGGGAGCTGTAACTATGTTAAAATTCATTTTCAGGGCAAGTAAAGGTAGCTGAGGTCCATAATTCTTTAGTCCATCTCATCAAGCTATCTGGGCATTACAGCTGCTAAAGCAGTTGAGAACTATTCTCTAGTAGTTGCTGTATGTGTGTTCTGCATTCTGTTTAGCTACAAAGTATCTGAGGGGCAAAGAGAGACTCTAGTCAAATAATACATAGTAAGTCTCATTTCAGTGTTAAAAATAGTGGCAGACGCATGGGGAAGTGTCCAACCTTGTTAACTAATGGAATGCAAAGTAAAAGAAATATTTGTAGAGCCCATCTAACCGGTGGCGTTCTCTTATGTAGTGGGCAGTATGTATAATGGCACATTAATCCTAATCTTGGTATTTTATACCAAGTAAATAATTCAGCATAAGCAGAAACCTACATACTAAGATGTTGATTATGGTATTAATTCTTTTTAAAAAGTAGAAACAACCTGAAGTTTTTTAAGAAATAAGGAACTGGTTTAACAAATATGAAACACCAGGGCAGGTTGTATTAAGCAGCCATTAAAAAAATGGTGATCGAAAAGACACGAGTTCATGTGCCACAGCAAAGTATAAAATATACAGTATACTATGATCAAAACCATGTAAAAATGGATTTAGATAGGTTCTAGCAGACGTAAAACAACCAACCAAATATTTTAGAAAGTAGGAACGTGCTGTTTAAAGTATTTACTGTTACATTATAGTTTGTACACTGCATATTCTACTTGACAGTGAGCAAAGGACCTGTATCTTCATTATAGGTGTTGTGGAATATTTGAGTACCGGTGGAGTAGAAACAAATCATAAAGATTTTAAGGAACTGAGATATAATGAGAGTCTTACAAACTTCAGCTGTAATGGGAAAAACGGGACAACCAATGGAAGGATCACTCATGGTTTCAAGTTGAAGAGTGCCTACGAGAGCGGCCTGATGCCTTACACAAATTACACGTTCGATTTCAAGGTGACTTTTGAGATTGAGAAACTTTTCAAACCTCCAGTTTTTTTGGAGAGTCTTGTAACTTTATTATGTCTTTAAAATGTGGATGTGTAGAGGTGCCTGGGTGGCTCAGTCGTTTGAGTGTCCGACTCTTGATTTTGACTCAGGTCATGATCCCAAGGTCGTGGGATCTAGCCCCACGTTGGTCTCCTTGCTGAGTGTGGAGCCTGCTTGGGATTCTGTCTCCCTTTCCTCTGTGCTACCTCCCTCCCCGCAACCACTCATGTGCACACATGCGTGCGCTTTCTCTCTGAACACAAGTGTGGGTGTGTGTTCAGACTGGAAGCAAGCCATCTTGAATCACTTCACAGCAGTGTTCTCTTATCACTCTTCTGTGGAATTTGATGTGATCCGTGTCCCATTCCTACTTGAGAGATACTTGATAGAATCATTTCCAGGGTGAGAAATCATATGAAATAATGATAGTAAATCCTGAGTTAACTGTTACTGTTTTGGGGCAGATACATTTCTTATATGCTCAGCTGTTCGGAAAGTACCATGTAGTATCTAATTTGGTGTCAGCTGGAGTGGCATATTTCATCTCTCATATTATAATTTAAGTGAAACTGTACTCCTCAAGTGCCAAAATGTGTTTTATATTAGCCATTTTAAAATACATCTTCTATTTATTTCATACACAGTTAACGGCTTACAATATGGAGCCTTGCCTTAGAGCTTCTCCTCATTTTTAATATCGGTGATTGTTGGGGCGCCTGGGTGGCTCAGTCGGTTAAGTGTCTGACTTTGGCTCAGGTCATGATCTCGCGGTATGTGAGTTCGAGCCCTGCGCTGGGCTCTGTGCTGACCGCTCAGAGCCTGGAGCCTGTTTCAGATTCTGTGTCTCCCTCTCTCTCTCTGACCCTCCCCCATTCATGCTCTGTCTCTCTCTGTCTCAAAAATAAATAAATGTTAAAAAAAAAAATTAAAAAGAAATAATAATATCGGTGATTGTTTAGGACTTGCATTCATCTGTCCTTTTTAACCATCTTTTGAATTTCTGCTCTCCTAAATCTTAGTTTTCCATTTCTAACCTCCTGGAAAAATAATCATTCAGATTAGATTATGTGTTAGAGTGAAAATACTAGCGTTAGCTGGTTCTTAATTTTAGAGGGGGAGCGCTGTTTAGACTTAGAGCTTGAAATCTTTTTAATTTGACTTTGGAGGAGCCACAGTACTATAGATAATGATTTAACCCTGGGAACAAATGAGTGTGTCGGGTTGAAGAGAGGCTAGAGGAGACTCTGGGGAAAATGAACATGTGAACAACAGAAGAGTAATCAGAGAGAGAAGAAAACCAGGGCAGTGTAGGAGCCTACCTGACAAGGAAAGAAGGCCTTTCTAGGGAAAGAGGAGTGTGCTTTGTGCTTCAGAAAGATGTTGGTGAAAGATGCTTCACTGGAGAGCTAGGCACAGAGACTGGAATGTGGTGAGTTGAAGAATGAGGTGATTGATAGTGAAAACCAATTTTTTAGATTTTTAAAATTTTTTTTTAACGTTTATTTATTTTTGAGACAGAGACAGAGCATGAACGGGGGAGGGGCAGAGAGAGAGGGAGACACAGAATCTGAAACAGGCTCCAGGCTCTGAGCTGTCAGCACAGAGCCCGACGCGGGGCTCGAACTCATGGACTGTGAGATCATGACCTGAGCCGAAGTCGGACACTTAACCAACTGAGCCACCCAGGCACCCCTAGATTTTTGTTTTAAAGAGGAGGCGAGGAGGGCACCTTCGTGGCTCAGTCAGTTAAGCATCAATTTAGACTCAGGTCATGATCTCACGGTTCATGAGTTCAAGCCCCACGTCGGGCTCTATGCTGACAGCTCAGAGCCTGGAGCCTGCTTCGGATTCTGTGCCTCCCTCCCTCCCTCCCTCCCTCCCTCTCTCTCTCTCTCTCTCTCTCTCTCTCTCTCTCTCTCTCTCTCTCTCTCTCTGCCCCTCACCCGCTCATGCTCTGTCTCTCTCAAAAATGAATAAACATTTTTAAAAAATGTAAAGAGGAGGCGAGGCTGATAACCAAAAGGTGGGAGAGAGAGGGATTTTTTCTCTCTTGTTCCTGTTGCTGATACAGAGATAGGAAGACACTTGAATGTGCTTAAATATTTTTGGCTGAAACCATGTTGAGGAGAGGCTCAAGTTACAGGGAGGAGAGGGGCAAATAGATGCCAGGTGCTGTGCTGGGTGCTGCTGAGGATGTGAAAGGCAGAGATGGCCCTGCCCTCATGGAGTTGACAGTCTGATGGGAGAGGCAAGTCTCGACCAAGCAGATGAGTGTGTAGTTACACCTGGGGTACGCCTTAGCAAGAGAATAAACTTGGAGGTGGTAGCAGGTATTAAGTGGCTGAGGGCAGGATTCAAGAAGGTATTTGGAAAGTGAACTCAACACACGAAGGCTGAGAAGAAATGAACCAACCGACATGTAGAAAGAAGAAAGTGTTCCAGGCAGAAGGAACAGTATATGTGGAGGCCCTGGGGCAAGAAAGAGCTTGGCATCTTCAAGGAATGTCTCCCCCACCCCTGCCTGGAAAAAAGAAGGCTAGTGTGGTGATAGGGTAGTGAGCATAGGAAAATACTACAAATCAAGTTAGGGCAGAGAAGCAGAGGCCATACCATGAAGGATCTTGTAGGTCTCATTAAAGATTCTAAAAAGTCCAGAAAGGAGGAAGAATGCATGATTATTATTCCTACCTAAACTGTCTTCATTCTGCTAGATTGGACATTTGGGGGACAATTTGGTTTATGTCTTCCTACCTCTCACACGCCAGCCACTTTCTTTGTTTACCAAACATGACTGTAAGGGTATGTCTTGAAAGCTCTCAGTGTTTCAGTATTCTCTTATGTGAGGCTGTATCTTTTTTTCCTTCTATTTTTCAGGGTATAATTGACTACATCTTCTATTCTAAACCTCAGCTGAACACTTTAGGCATCCTGGGACCTCTGGACCACCACTGGCTAGTTGAGAATAACATCAGCGGCTGCCCACATCCACTCATCCCCTCCGACCACTTCTCACTTTTTGCACAACTGGAGCTCTTACTGCCTTTCCTGCCCCAAGTCAACGGCATTCACCTCCCTGGCAGGAGGTAGTCAAGTACCTTCAGAGGACAACCTCAATTTCACTTGTAAACTCATAAAATCTGAATGTGGGGGAGTGAGGTATGGCCACCAGGGTTTTGTTTTGTTGTTTTCTTTTCCTTGAGGATTTGAATTTTCGATCTTGATTATTTGATAAGGATATCGTATGAAAGCCAGGTGCTAGCAACAGACAAATTCTGAGCCCAATATGCTTTATATACTGTTAGACAGGGATCGGTGTGTTTACACCTATCTTTAATTTGTTACAAGTAATTTTCCTGTTTCTTCTATCCAATGTAATATTTTCATGCCTTGAAATAGGAAAATGTTTGAACAGCATATTCTCTTTGCACAGAAATCTGTAGCACTACTTTTTTGAGGCCAGTAATAACATCCAGAAACCATTCTTCCATACTCTACTCCCTCCCTTTTCAGACTTGTTTGTAAAATAGAGACTGAATTTAGCCTTTATGATTGTATATGATCCACAGAAGACCTGATTTATGAAATTTTGTACTAAAAATTCAGATTTGGAAATGATTGTATTGTAAACTAAGGCTAAGTTTTTTTACTGTTTCATGTGTTATAAAGGCCAGCTTGTAAAAGAAGTTGCAACAGACTTTCTCTGCTGATGATTTGCACTGTTAGGGTTTTGTTAGCCCTTTTGTACTACTTTATTTTTAAACTGAGAACATTGCTCTTTAAATCTAAATCTGCTTAAAGCTTTGGACATTTTCTCAGACCAGAGGCAACTTATTCATGAATTCCTGGGTTTTTACAAAAACTATCTACCAGGACAGATAAGCTGAGCAGTGAATGATCTGTAGGCATTTATGGACTGAATGTAATGGTTGATATATGTACATTCTGATATTTTTTAATCTTTAACTTTTTTAAGTTAAAAAATTCCAGCTGCTTGGATACAGCTTCTTAACTCCTTTTTGAGACACTTCCTGTCCTATCTCCACTGTGCCTGCCTAAATTTGTTCTCACCAACCACTGCCTGTGCATGCAGAGAAAATCTGTGCATCCTCTTTTATATTTTTTAAATACTGTTTTAACATTTGTGGGAATTTTATGAAAATGCTTTTGTATGAGCTGTGGCTTTTTTTCCATTGTGAAGCATTGAATATCCCATTTTGGAACATGTTCATAGGGTGGGTCCCTGGGTCTTTGCTCACCAGACCCAAGCACTGCTTCTTGGTGTCTGTCATTGCACAGTGCTGTTCGTCACCCAGAATACTACTATCATGTGAATTCTTTTTGTTTTCCATGTGTTTTTTTTTTAATCATTCCTTTTTTTAAAAAAAAAGAAAATAATTTTCCATTTATGAAACAGTATAAATGAGATGTATTTTCAAAACAGGTCCCTATGACAATTCTTCAGATCATTTATAAAGTGACTGAGTCATTTTAGTAGGTCAACCAAGATAAAGGTTCTGTTGTACCCTGTATTTTGCCCATAGTGCCAGTAGTAGATTAGAGATTAAAGCCAGCTTTTAACTTTGCAAAGGTAACTTGTATGTGTTCTGTTCTCATTCATTCATTCTCTCAAAAGTCAAATGAATTCAGAGGGAACGTGGTCTAACTGCTTTTGTTTCAACTGCAGGCAGGGGAGCAAAAGGACACCATGTGAGCATTAAGAAAAAACGTTGAGATGTTCTTAATTTTTATACAGAGAATGAGTCATTTTGGATAATGACTTAAAATTTTATGAAAAATATTCAGCACTTAAATGTGCTTATTCTGTTTTTAAGAGAAAATAAAATTACATGCTGTTTAAATAAGTGATTTTTTTTCTTTTTTAAAGAATTTTCCAAAAGGTGTTGATCTTGAATCTTTGTCTGGGACCTGGTTTTTCCTTTGAGGGTTTTAAAGATTTTGTTGTGATGACTTTTTATTTTTTGCTTTTTGTTTTAAGTTGTGCTGACACCAAACACATCCAGTTTATAATCAGTACATTGGAAAGCTGGTATTACTGATGTAGAACCAATGCATAACTTTTTATGGGGTTTTTGTTTTGTTTTGTTTTATTTTTTTGTAAAGTGTGAATAAAAGGTGTGTTTACTCATTTTTCCTAAACACTGTGTTGGTAACGTGCATCATGACAATTTCCAGCGAGGGCGAGCTGGAGCTGGTTGGACTGATGAGGCAAGGGAACTGCTTTTCCTATGATCTGCATTACGTGAGAACAGGTCCAGAGAGCTTTATGGACAGGGGAGGGGAGAAGCACTTACTCATTTGTATTTGTTAACAGAGGATGTATTCTTTTTGTAGATGCTGGAACTAGAGTGCACTTGTTAGATGCTAAAGGTTTGAGCTTTACACAAAATGTTTTCATCTGTATTTGTTATTGTCTACAATATATTCGAATTTGGGGGCAGCATAGTAAGATATGAGGGCCTGTTGTGTCTCAACTATTTGTTCTTGCCTCTTCTGGGCACACTGCATTCTGTGGGCCAGTTTGAACAGCTTCTCCATCTAGTGATAAATTGAACCAAGGGTGTAGATTTACAAGTGTCACCTTCAAAAGAGAAAGAAATATTTTGGGTCCGCAGGGACTGAACAGTCACACCAAAATAGACTGATAACTTTTGTTAAGCAAGGTTTTGTGTTTTAAATCTTTTCTGTGTCCTGAGTAATTTCCAATAATCCATACTCCTTAAAATGCAATAAAAATTAGTATGTTTTCACAGTATAGACTTTTTTCAAAATTCTGTAACACATATATTTAACGTGGTGTTGCCATAATGTAATTTCAGTGTTCTTGCTGGATAAATCCATTTTATGAATGTTTTACAGAGAATTTTGGGGTATGTTTTCTGTTTTTACTGATCAGAAATTTGGAGGCACTCAATTCCTTGTTGTAAATCTCTTGAAGTACATTTTACCGTATTACTGGTAATTATTTATGCTTTGAGAATTTAAATAATGTTCATCAAAATTAACTTATGGCATAATTTAAACTAAAGTTGTAGAAATTGTTGATTGAAACTTCAATAGTTCTAGAAGACAGGCAAGGAACATCTCCAAGGAATGTGTTTTCATTCTTGATTTGGTGACTGCCAGGAAAACTTATTTTGAGTTAGCACTTTGAAACCTAAGGACATTATTAAATTGGGTGGAATGCACTTCTAAATGTTGAAATTAAAATTTCAAAGCTTTTCTAAGATTCAAGCTTTCAGTGACAAATTCCAGTTGTAGTATTCCAGTTTTTACTATTTCAATTCATGGAATTCGTTTCCATAGTGACTTCTAAGGTCTTGGGGTCATGTCATCTGTAAGACAAAAGCCAACCTAGGCAAAGCAATTACAGTAGTTTGTTCTTTTAATGAACCTATCAGAGTATTCCATACAAATGCTGCAGATAATTCAAACAACACCTTTAGCAAGTGTCTCTCCCCTACTCAGAAACAGTATTTTAAGATGTTCACTTGGCTCTTCTTTTTGGTTACATAAAGTTTAATAACCGGTATGTTGAAGTAGCGTCTAAAATAGAAGATCTAGTCTTTATTCACAGTACATTATTTTGTGTAATATGCACTGGGCTAATTTGTGTTTACCGTTCATGTAACAGAACCCAGCACATTATCTGCACTAAGCTTGAAGAATGTCGCATTTGCCTAGGCAGCTCTTTGATAAGGGTCATGGGAAACTGAATATGTACCTATGGACTGGTGGTAACAAGGGCTTTTACTGTTCTTTTCAGTGGAACCTTCTTGGTCAAATTGTAACTAGCTAGTATTATATTTATATACAGGGTCTCTTTTCTTTACTGATGTATTTTCCTACTCATAGCCAACCAATAAATTCAATATCTGTTTCAAATATCTTAAAAGTGTAATTTGTAGTAGTACTGAGGTTTGAGAAGAATAAGTGTTAGCAGACCATATGATTAAAATTCTGAGTCGTCTGGGACAGGGTTGTAAGTCATCCTCTGAAAGGGTGAGTGAATGGGCCGTGATATGGGAGACCATGTACTGACTGTGTTTTCTGTATAACACTCCTATCTTTGCCAAAGTTCAGTTTGATATTTGGGCAACTGATGGTCCATTTGCATTTAGGAATTTTGTTGTTGTTGTTGTTACCAATATACCTCGTTCAATATAAGAATTAGGCTCATGTGTCTTCCGTCTTTTTTGGAAGGAGTTTGACATATTTTAAATAAATGCTTTTAAACACGGTAACAAACATTGTGTTGGTGGGGTTATACTAATTCATTAGATATTTTGCTTTTCATGTGTGTTATTGTATGTATAAGCTTTAAAGATGGGATTTCCCAGCTCTTCAGAAAAAGCCCATTTGCTTTTTGGAAACTACTTCGATAACACATGTGAGTTTTTATGTATGCTAGAAAAAGTCCTTTAAAATCAGATGACAATGAGCATTTGCCAAGACTGTCCAGTTTTTAAAGTAGGCATTTTCTACTTAATCCTTAATATGTAATTTTGTCTCTATAACAGAAAAGTCTTGTTCCTCGTAACTGTCAAGAAGTAAGTGTGTAAAAAAGTAAATGAAGTATTATGCCCGTGTTTCTTTATAAATTCTAGTTTATGTTCTTTAGAGGAACCAAGTACCTAAGGGAACATGAAGTGAAACATATTTAGAATAAAGCTTTGTGGGTTCTAGGTAACATGTATATACGGAGAATTCCCAATTTGGGGTGTTATTTAGGTATTCACATTTTAATTGATTTTAGAATAAGCTATCACGGGCACCTGGGTGGCTCAGTTGGTTAAGTGTCCCTCTCTAGGTTTCGGTGAGTTCCAGCTGCACGTGGGGGCTGTAGACTGACAGTGCGGAACCTACTTGGGGAATTCTCTCTCCCTCTCTCTCTGCCCCCCCCCCCCCATATCTCTCAAAATATAAATAAACATAAAAAAATAAGCTTTCACAAGTACTGTAAAGACAACTTTAGTAAACATTATGTGTTAGAAGAATCATACAGAAAATAGTTTTTACTAGAATTTTACGAGAGGTTGAGAAACATTTCTCTAATTTCTTCCAAATAAAAAACATAAAATGTTCAAAGGGGATTGCTCTCCAAATGACTCTAACTGACCAGTCTGTAGGAACTGGGAAAACTAGTGGATTACAAGGTGGATTGTGAACCAGTCTTCTGTGGTTTCTTTAGCAACATTAACATTTTTAATCAAGTAAGTAAGGAGATGTCAGTTTTTAAAAATTTTCTTGAACTGCAACCCTCAGATCACTCTAATATTCAAAAGCTGTTCAATTATTTTGGGCCTGTCATAAGAAATTTTGCTCACTATACTAGTGTGACTCTGCAGAGGCGAGCAGGCTCAAAAGTTCTCAGGCCATCCTAGCACTCACTTTGAGTAAGCTGCAGGCCCCAAGGAGCCCATCAGCACAGCCGTGTCTTAATGTCATATCCACCAGTCCTTCAGCCCTGTGAGTTCCGTGTCTACCCTGCATGGCAAACCCACTTGTAGTATCTATTTTGCAATTTTACGTAATTCTTGAAAACCTGGTCTGTTAAAGACTGAAAAGGAATGATGGCATGACCAAAGCTTTCCTTTTAATACTCCTGCTGATGCAGGTGGCTGGTTCTCAGGGCAGTGACATAGGTGTGAGGGGTATATGCTCAACACTGTGAGCTTTGTGAGTTAGCAGAACCTTCTCTCCTCGTTGATACGATGCTTGTTAGTGGTAACTTTGAACAGGCCTGATAGTGGGAGCCCTATGTCCATTTTGGTGAATCAGAGTTGTTCTTAATGTACTTTTCTTGGTCACCATACTCATCAATACTCATTTGAAATTTCTTCTTGTCAGACATTATGCTAAGATTGGAAATACAGATTTATCATCCCTGGTCTCTGACTTCAAGTTGCTCTTTGGTCATTATAATCCAACGTAACATGTGCTACAGGTACACCAGGCATGGAGGGAGCAAATCTCTGTGTACATGAGCCTATAAAGTTTTCTTGAGGGGACCTTAGAGCTAGTTTTGAAGGACTAAGAACTTACTTCCCAGGTGAATAATAGCTACAATAAAACCCTTTGTGAAAGGTGCATAGTTATGAATAGAATGGATTTAGAACATGTGGGTCTTTCAGTGGGAAGTGCACTAGTGAGTGGCTGGGACACAGTAGATGCCTTTGGAACCTTGAGCCATAGGTGGTGAACTTAACTCTGTAGGTGGTGATAAAGAGCCACAGAAGGATTTTTAACACCTTTGTTAATGTTTATTTTTGAGAGAGAGTGAGCAGAGGAGGGGCAGAGAGACACAGAACCTGAAGCAGGCACAGGGCTCAAACTCAAAAACCTTGGGATCATGACCCGAGCCGAAGTTGGACACTTAACTGACTGAGCCATCCAGGTGCCTCTAGAAGGGTTTTAAATAGGAGCAGCATTACCAGGCTTATGTTTTAGAAAGGCTGCTGTAGTAGTGCTATGGAGGGTGGATTAAAACAGTAAAACTAGGGGCACCTGGGTGGCTCAGTTGGTTAAGCGTCCGACTTCGGCTCAGGTCATGATCTCACAGTTCGTGAGTTCAAGCGCCGCATTGGGCTCTGTGCTGACAGCCTGGAGCCTGCTTCAAATTCTATGTCTCCCTCCCTCTCTGCTCCTCCCCTGCTCATCCTCTGTCTCTCTCTCCTTCAAAAATAAATAAAAACATTTAAAAAATTAAAAAAACAGTAAAACTAGTGAACTGGCTTCTGCTGTGGTCTGTAAGCTGAGGATGGCTTGTGGGGCAGTAAGAGAAGAGAAGAAAGAAAGGAGAATTTGAAATGTTCAGGAAATAGAATTAGGAAGAACCGTGATTTATCCCTCCTCATTTGTGGGTGAAAAGCAAGTTTTGTTCAGTCACTCCTTACTTTCATTAGACAAACCCTGACTCCATGTAAGAGACGTGTTTGCCTCAAAAGCAACCTGTTTTTTTTCCTTTACTGACCTCACCGAAACATTTAGGCAAACAATTTTGTTTCTCAAGCTACGCTTTACTACATTTCACATTATTTTTCATGCAGATTTTAGTCTGCAAAATAGATCCAGTGTGTCTCTCTACTGAAAAATTAAGTAATTAGTAGGCATTAAAAGATACTTTAAGGACCACCTGGGTGGCTCAGTCCATTGAGCGTCCTACTTCAGCTCGGGCCATGATCTCACGGCTCATGGGTTCATGGGTTCACGGGTCCTGTGTCGGTTGGGCTGACTGCTGACAGCTCAGAGCCTGGATCCTGCTTCAGATTCTGTGTCTGTTTCTCTCTCTGCCCTCCCCTGCTCATTCTCTCTCTCTCTCTCTCTCTCTCTCTCTCTCAAAAATAAACATTAAAAAAATTTTTTTAAAGATACTTTAATACAGCAACACATAACAAATGGAAGGAATCCAAAAATTCCAAACCCAAGTAAGTATCCCCTCACACCGAGGATTAGACCTGTGTTCAGTCTGGTAGCTTCTGGCCACACGTGACTTTTGAGTACTTGAAACATGGCTCGTGTGACTGGAACTAAAATGTTTTTCTGTTAAATGAAACCCTATTGTGATAGGACCAAATTTCCCTGTATCTGACACATTGTGTAAGATATGAAACCACTGTATTGTGTTAGGCATAAACACTTCACCAGTTGATGTCAAAGAACTATTTCTGCCCTATTTTACTAACCAAAGTAACACTAAGATGTGTTTGAGTTCTTTATGCTGGCAACAGGAGTTACTGTGCCTGTGTAAATCAGTAATTGAGATCCCTTTGTTCATTTTAATATAAATTATTTTTCTGGTTTAAAAAACTATGGTCAAATTACTAAGTTTAAAGTCAGTAGTGATATAGATAGAAGTGAGGGAGTCCCAATAAAGACTAGAAAGTGAGTGTGTCACTGAATTTCATAATGAATGACAATTGGAATTTACTGCACCAGAGGAAAAGGAAAAACCTCTGTTAGAGAGGTAATAAAGTGAACATTAAGATACATTTTCTTCAAATACTTACTGAATTCAGTGTTCTGTTAACAGTCAAAAAAGAATAATAGATGAAATTAATCACCTGAAATGAAAGTCCCACAGAAAGGTGTTTTTCGTTTTTTTCTAACTATAATAGGATATGCGCTTGTAGATTTGGCCAGCTATAAAAGGGCTTGTATTCTTCCACAGGAAAAGAATTTTTTAATGGAGATATGGTATAAAAATATATTTGTTTGGAAATTTTGTTATAAAATGAAGACAATATTTTACAAACATGAAATACGTTCAGTTATGCCAACAGTTACCTATAGAATACAAGATCTTCCTAATACTATTAAAGATCAATTGGTTCAATATTTGAAAAGTTGAAAGTACTTACTAGCTTTAGAGGAGTTTTGTGATATAAAAGGCACTAACCAGTTAATACTTAGTGTATGCTATTTCTTAGCGGACTTCCAAATTTACCAAGAAATGGGAATTCTCAGCCTAAAATCAAACTTACAGCCTAGATATTTTTGCATCTTTTACATCTGCCAAAAATTTTCTTCTAGATACGAAGAAAAATTGTTTCTGTCACTACAGATGGTACTCTAGCTATGTTAGGTTAAAAATCTGGGTTTATCGGAATTTTTTTTATAAGCCTTGATTTCCTTTATTGTGTTTCACCTTATGCTTATTGAAATTTCCGAAACAGACTGAAAAGTGTCATAGCTGATAAGTGTATATAATTTCAAATCAAAGAACCATCACCAGTTAAGACTATTCAGAGAGATAGAAGACAATTTAATGATATTGTCTCCTTTTACTAATAGTAGCTCATTGGTTGAATTATGAAGAAATTTTAACAATGGCTTACAGTTCTTTTAATACCAATTTAAGGTTATCTTGCAACGAAAGGAATGCTTGCCAAATATTCAGTAATCAAAAGCAAACCATATCAGTATGATACACATTTTCTCACCAGTATCAAGCTGCATATGAGTGAACAAAAATTGAAACTCCAAGGAAAGTATTTGTGACCTTCACAGATGGATACAAAAAAATTTATGTTGTATCATGATACAAGCCAAGAATGCTGATTTTTGTACATTTTCTAACAAATTTTAATCGTAATCACATTTTGTAAGTTGGCCACTAAAACTACAAGAAAAATTTGGAACAATTTGTTGGTATCTTGGTAAGTTTAGGGTTGCTTTTCAAGAACAACTAGGCAGAAGATCAACAAGGAAATAGCATACATGAACAACACATAAAACAAGTAGACCTAACAGACATGTATAGAACACTCTACCTAACTGTATCAGAATGCACATTCTCCTCAAGTCCACACATGGAACATTCTCCAGTAGACCATAGGTGATGCCATAAAACAAGTCAATAAGCTTAATTGAAATTGTACAAAGTATGTCCCCTGATCATAATGAAGTGAAACTAGAAAGAAAGTTGGGAAAGTTGGAAATATGTGGAAGTTTAAAGTACACTCGTAAATACCAATGGGCCAAAGGAAAAAATCAGAAGAAAGGTCATAATAAGGACTGGAACAGAAAATAATGAAATAGAGAATAGAAAATAGATCAACAAACACAAAAGTTGATTGGAAAGATCAGCAAAATTGATGACCAAATGGGATTCATCTAAAAAATGTAAGGTTGGCTTAATATCCACACTTAATGTAATATACTTCATCAAGTAGTATAAAGGGCAATACGACAGGATCATTTCATTAGGCACAGAAAAATTCTATAACCTTTAATTTAAAAACAATAACAGAATATCAAAGAGGAATGGAAGAGAACTTCCTCAGCTGGGTAAAGTGCTTTTACAAAGAACTCAAAATGGACAACCTACTTAATGGTGAGAGAGTGAAGGCTCTCCCCCTAAGACCAGAAAAAAGACAAGATGTTTACTCTTGCCACTTCTATTCAACATTATGCCAGATGCTCTAGCCAGGGAAATTAGGCAAAAAAAAGAATAATAAAATCTGAGAGGAAGAAGTAAAACTATATCTGTAGATGATATGTTCTTGTATATAGAAAACTCCAGGTAATCCACATACCAAAAACCTATTAGAACTAATAAATGAATTCAGCAAGGTTAATGGAAACAAGATCAATATACAAAAATCATTGTATTTCAATTCACTAGCAATGAACAAACCAAAAATAAAATTAAGAAAGCAATTGCATTACAATAATAATAAACAAATGCTTGAGAAGAAATTTAGTGAAAGAAGTGGAAGACTGGTACATTGGAAATTATAAAACATTGAAAGAAGACCTAATTAAGTGTTAAGACTTTTCATGTTCATGGACTGAAACACTTACTACTATTGAAATGGTGATGCTCCCCAAACTGATCTACAGATTCAGTGTAGTCCCTATCAAAATTACAGCTGGCTTTTTGTTTGTTGCAGAAATTGTCAAGCTGATCTTAAAATTCATGGAAATCCAAGGAACTCCAAATAGCCAAACAATATTGAAAAAGAACAAAGTTGGAAGACTCAAACTTCCTGAGTTCAAATGTATTACAAAGCTACAATAATCAAGAAGTGTGGTATTGGCCTAAGGATAGCATATAGATCAATGGAATTGAATTGAGAGGCCAGAAATAAACTCTTACATCTATGGTCAATTGATCTGTGACAAAAGTGCCAAGACACCTAAGTAGGGAAAGGATTAGTGTCCATAAGCAGAAGAATGAAGCTGGACCTCATTCTCACACCATGTACAAAAAGTAAAAGGAATAAAAAAAAATCTAAATGTAAGAGCTAAAACTATAAAATCCCTTAGGAAAAAACATGGTATAAATCTTCATGACCTTGGGTTGAGCAATAGTTTCTTAGGTAAGACATCTTAAAGTGCAAGCAACCAAAGGGAGGAAAACAGATAATTAGACTTCATCAGAATGAAAAACTTCTGTGCATCAAAGGAAAAGAATGTGGAACAACAGCCCACAGAATGGGAGAAAATATTTATAAACCATGTATCTGATGAGTCTGGTCTCCAGAATATATAAAGAACTCTTACAACTCAACGATGGAAAAACAACCCAATTTAAAAATGGGTAAAGGAGGGGTGCCTGGGTGGCTCAGTCGGTTAAGCGTCTGGCTTCAGCTCAGGTCATGATCTCACAGTTTGTGGGTTCAAGCCCCATGTCGGGCTCTGTAATGACAGCTCGGAGCCTGGAGCCTGCTTTGGATTCTGTGTCTCCCTCTCTCTCTGCACCTCCCCCAATCACACGTGCTCTCTGTCTCTCTCATAAATAAAATAAAAACATTAAAAAAAATTTTTTTTTTAAATGAGTAAAGGATTTGAATAGACATTCTCCAGGAAGACTGAGTTTCTTTTTGGAGTGATAAAAATATTCTGAAATTAGATAGTGGTGATGGTTTCACAATACTGTGAATAGTCTAAAAAGCCTTTGAATTATATGCTTCAAAAGGGTGAGTTTTATGGGATTTGAATTATTTGAGATTCACTCATGTTAATGCATGTAGACAACTACATAGCTGCAGTGTGATATTGCCATTGTATGAATATTCCAAATTCTACCCTTCTCTGCAAGTATCTTTGCGTTGTTTCTAGTTTTCTTTCTCCTTCCCCCAACCCTTAAAAACATTCTGGTCTGAACATTCTGGTAGGTGCCACTGTGTGCTAGCTTCTCTAGAAGGTTGGAATTGCTAGGTGTTGGGGGCACACATGTGATTTTTACTAGATATGCTCATTCCTGTCCAAAGTGTTTCTGCTTACTCTCCAATCAGAAGTTTATGAGATTTTTCCCATTGTTCCACAACTTTACCAATGCTTGTTTTTCTCCAACTTCGTTTTTGGCACTCTGGTGGGTATAATGGTATGTCATTGTGTTTCTGTTTATCTTTCCTTTATTAATAACAGACATATTTTTGCTATTTCAGGTTCCTCTTATGATTTTATGCCTATTGAGGACTTTGTCCTTTTCTGGTTAATTCACAGTTCTTTATGTACACAGGATGCTTACCCTTCATTGGTTAATGTGTCTTGCATAATTTCTCAGTTGTCTTTTAAATTTTTCTTAACTTTGTATTTTGAAATATTTTTCGGTTTTCAGAATGATGAACTGATTTTCTTGTGTCCTCAAAATGTTACCAAACAGGCTACTTTTTTTCTCTCTGTTTCAAAACCACACAGTTTAAACATATTTGATTAATGCCATCCATTGCACTTATTACCATTACTGACGTTCAGATTACCCCATTTTTGGCCAGTGAGAGATTTATTCAGACTGTTCCCTGTGTCTTTTTGGCACCATCCTGGTCGTCTTCAGTAGCTTACTTCTATTCTGGTATGAAAAGATGTTCTAGGTTCTGGAACAAGCCATTTCTCCAAAGACTCCTGGCTCCTTCAGTGAGAAATGGTGTCTAGAGGCCACAATCCAGGTGTGAGGATTCTCATTGCTACTGGATTTGTGAGTTTCTAGAAATTTTCAGGGGACAGAGATAAGAGATTTTTTTTCCTCTGAAGATAAAACACACCAGGTAATTATAATTGTACTTTCTGTTCAAATGTTGAGCCCTAAAGTTTTTACTGAACCTTAATAATCTTATATCAGCACCTTCTTTCCACTTTGCCAGAAATCTCAAGTTTCTTCAATAACACTCAGGTAATTAATCATTCATCATATCACAGAATATGCAGATATAGCCTCAATATAGCAACACCACCACCAAGAAAAACTTGATTGTTTTTACTGTTCTCATTCTTGGGGTGTTACTCCCCCCCCCCCACCCTGAATGTAAAGTTAAATTACTGTATTTTCATGTTACTTGGAATAGTTTATTTATTTTTTTACTAATCTATATGCCCAACGTGAGGCTCAAACTCATGAACCTGAGATCAAGAGTCATATGCTCTACAGACTGAGACACCCAGGTGCCCTGGAGTACTCTTTGGGGCTTATACCACCATGAGAAATAAAGTTAGGTTTGTTCCTCTTTTTTTATAATTTCAATTTTTAGAGTGCTTAAAAATTTTTTATTTGGTCTTTTAGAATCATGTAAAATATTTATATAGTTACCAAGTCAAATGGGCAAAAGATTTTTTTAAAATTTTTTAGTGTTAATTTATTTTTGAGAGAGAGAGAGACACACAGAATGCCAGCGGGGGAAGGGCAGAGAGAGAGGGAGACACAGAATCCAAAGCAGGCTCTAGGCTCTGAGCTGTCAGCACCAAGCCTGATGCGGGGCTCAAACTCATGAACATTGAGATCATGACTTGAGCCAAAGTCAGACACTTAACCGACTGAGCCACCCAGGTGCCCCACAAAGTAGGATATTTAAGGAAATCTAGCCTTCTGCCATATTCCTTCTTTCCCTGGGATTATGGTTGGTATCTTCCCAGGAATCTGCAGGGTGGAGGAAGCTAGCTATTGCTGTTAGGCTTGGGGTTTCAAGTGTAATTCATGAACTCCCTCTTCCAGGGAGTTTTGTGATTTCCCCTCCAGTGTTTGCCTGGGAAGGCTCCAGAGATGGAAGGTAGCAGGGTCATCTCAGGACGGGGTCCTTTCCTGAACCCCCAAGCCCCCTGTCAGTTCCAAAAAGCTCCTGTAGTAGAATGGTGTTTTTCCAGTAATCCCCTTGAATAATTTAATCTAGCGCATTAATTGAGGAACATATGTAATGTCCCCAGAAATTGGCTTGTGGTCATTTCAGGTGAGGTCATGTCCCCACTGCTTTCTTCACCAGAGATTCACAATGATTCATCTAATTATCGGTTCATTTTTGTCCAGACCAGAGCCTTACATAAAGACTCAGAATCCTTGAGAATCTTGGGGGCAATGGTGTTGATTAGAGATTTAAATTTAATCTGGATCCCAGTGGCTGCCTCCCCCCTTCTAGGTTGATGTGTAAACTTGTCAAAATACAGCCGCTCCCCGCCCCCCCCCCCC
>NW_026057577.1:6035727-6121248 GCF_023721935.1 Panthera uncia | reverse complement strand
CCCCCCCCCCCCCCCCCCCCCCCGCCAACCTCCAGGGAGGTGAGGGGGACCAGGGACTGAGTTCAATCACCAATGGCCAATGAGTTCATCAATCATGTCTATGATTCCATGAAAACCCCTAACTGGGTCAGTTCCTGACTTAGTAACTCAGTATTGTTTCAGGCATCTCTCTATGTTCATATGCATATATCTACTTTATTCCTTCTGACACAGTGGTCAGTCAAACATATGTCCTATTATTTATTAACAATAACATTATAATTTTATTAATTGAACTATAATAAAATGTATTAATTATAAAGGACATGGTATCACTAGGGTACAGGCAAAACTACTGTAAAAGAGGGACCCAAACACAAAAACTGAGCACCAGGGCAACCTATCTCTCTCTCTCTTAAGACAGTGCAGAGATGAGCATACCATGCAGCTGGGTGCAAATACAGAGAACAAACTGGTGATTGCCAGAGGGGAGGTGGCAACAGGTGAAATAGGTGAAGGGGGTAAGAGGTACAAACTTCTAGTTATAAAATAAATAAGTTATGGAGAAAAGGACTGCATAGGAACTACTACATATTTACCCAAAGTATACGAAAATACAGATTCAATGGGTTACATGGACCCCAATGTTTATAGCAGAATTATCAACAGTAGCCAAGCTATTGCTGAAAAGAGTCCAAATGTCCATCAACCAATGAATGGATAGAGAAGATGTAGTATATATACAATGGAATATTACTCAGCCATCAAAAAGAATCAAATATTGACATTTGCAACAACATGGATGGAACTAGAGTGTATTATGCTAAGCAAAATAAGTCAGTCAGAGAAAGACAAATACCATATGATTTCACTCTATGTGGATATTAAAATACAAAACAGACAAACCATATGGAAAGGAAAAACAAGAGAGAGGGAAACAAACCATGAGACTTTTAACGATAGAGAAAAAACTGAGGGTTGATGAAGGGAGGTGGATGGGGGATGGTCTAGATAGGCGATGGGTATTAAGGAGGGCACTTTGATGACTACTGGGTGCTATATGTAAGTGATGAATCACTAAACTCTAGTCCTAAAATCAATATTACACTATATGTTAACTAACTAGAATATAAACAAAAATTTGAAAAAGAAAAAAAATAATTAAAAAATTTTTTAAATAAAAACTGAGTATAGGACTTGAATAGACATTTTTCCAAAGAAGGCATTACAGATGGCCAACAGATACATGAAAAGATGCTCAACATCACTCAACATCAGAGAAATGTAAATCAAAACTACTATGAGATATCACCACACACCTGTCAGAATAGCTAAAATTAAAAGCACAAGAAATGAATCTACAGTTATTTCAAAGTAAAGTTTTATTAAAAAATTAATAATAAAATAGATGATATTTTTGAATCCCTAAAGCAAAAACATAAGAAGAAAATTGTTAGCTTTGATGACATCAAAACTCAAGTTTCCTCCTTAATGACAGTCACTGTATACACACAGAAGAGGACAGATGAGAAAAAGATATTTAAAACAACTGCCGATGGCCAGAATATATTATACAACTTGAGGAAAAATGAACAGGAAGTACTATGGAAAAATAAAGACTATGAAGAGGCAATTCACACAAGGAGAAACTTAAAAGGCCAACAGATATATGAAAGATTTCTCAAAATCAAGTGTCATGAGGAAAAATGGAAATTAAAACAAAAGTGGGGCACTCATCTATGCTTATCAAAGATGAGAAAAGTGAGGAGGCCATGTGTGAGGGGAGATGATGCAGGGAGAACCACAGTGGAATACCATGTAGGTATCTATTGTTAACAAATTTCAGATTGAGGCTATAAGAACTAACAATGCACTTTTTGGGGGGTTTTAGGAGTTGCAATTCCAGGAGACACAGATTCAAGAGGAATTGAATGCATGTTCCAATTTGGGGAAGAAATTAGGGGTTATAAAGGCTAAAACTGCAAGGTTATATAAACTGTTTTTGAAAGAATTATGATTGATGCTGACAAAGTTTAAGCTATCTAATACATAGAAATGTTCCAAGATATGGTTAAGTGGTTAAGGCCCAAGTGTGAGAGTTCAGTTTCCATCAGGGTGTGGATGTGCATAAGCTCTGTGTTTCCAATGACCTCCCAGCTCCATTTTGGGACCCCCTTGCAATTATAACTCAATTTTGTAACTCTCTGTTCCCACTGTCCTCATGGCAAAATGGACATGTACAGATTATAAGAGAAAAACTAAAAAAGAACCTGTTCCAGAGAATAATACTAGTTGTGTAAATTTAAAATAAAAACATGGGGCGCCTGGGGGGCTCAGTTAAGCATCAGACTCGATTTCAGCTCAGATCATGATCTCATGGTTGGTGGGGTAGAGCCCTGAGTTAGGCTCTGTATAGTGTGGAGCTTGCTTGGGATTCTCCTTTCTCTCTCTCTCTCTCTCTCTCTCTCTCTCTCTCTCTCTCTCTTTCAAATAAATAAACATTTAAAATAAAATAAAATAAAAATATATTCAAATAAATAAACATTTAAAATAAAATAAAATAAAATAAAATAAAAATATAAACTGCAACACAGACTTATCAAAGATACAAATGAATTTAATGATACATGTCAAAGCAGACAAATGCCATTGTGTGGGAGGAGAGTAGAATGAGGGGATGGAACAGGAATGCGACTTGGCTTAGTAAAGAGCTGTTATCCTTAAAGATAAAACTGTCAGTTATTTTATCAGCAAAAAATGGGTTATTGGGGAATAGCAAAGAGTAACAATTTAGGACAAGCAAGCTATGGCAAAACCATAGGCAAGTCTGGAGAACAAAGGAGAGAGCTGCTCTTTTACAGAGAAAAAGGGGAAGGTGAGAGGAGCTGTTATAAAAACAAAGTCCATTGGAGCAAACTAGGAGTTCAAAGTACAGTGGCTTTTCATTCCAGGATGAGTGATAACTTCATAATTAGCCTGTAGGGTGCAGAAATCTCATACCCCAAATAGGTAAATCCACAGACAGAATTCATACTGGTGGTAGAATGGGTTGAATAGTGTTCCCAAATAGGTATGCTGAAGCCCTAAGCCCCAGTGCCTGTGAATGTAACTTTATTTGGAGATTGGGTCTTTGCTGATGTACTGAACTAGAGTGGGCCCTAATTCAGTAATGGTATCTTTATAAAAAGAGAAGAGACACAGAGGGAAGGTAGCCACATGAAGACAGAGGTAAAGCAAAGATTGGAACGAGGCTGCCATAAACCAAGGAAGCTGGTAGAGGCAAGGTAAGATTCTCCCCTAGAGCCTTTGGAAGGATCATGGCTCTGCCAACACTTTGATTTCAGACTTCTGGACTTCAGGACTGTGAGAGGATAAATTCCTCATGTTTTAAGACACCCAAATTGTGGTCCTCTGTTAAAGCCGTCACAGGAAAAAAACACAATACACTGGTCACCAGTGTCAAGGGGAGGCAGAAAGTAGGAGCAACTGTTTAACAGTTGCAACTGGGTACAGGGTTTCCTTTTCAGGTGATGGAAATGTTTTGGAACATTTCCGGTGAAATTGTTTAGAACTAAATAGAGGTTGCATAACATTGTGAATGGATTAAATGCCCCTAAAGGAGTGATAGGTATTAAGGAGGATGCTTGTGATGAGCAACGGGTGTTGTATGTAAGTGATGAATCACTGAATTCTATGTCTGAATCTAATACTACATTATATGTTAACTAACTGGAATTTAAATTAAAACTTGAAATAAAAAATAAATAAAATAAAAATAATACATACATACATACATACGTCCTGCTGTGGTTTTGATTGATATTGAATTGAATCCATAAAATAAAACAGGAGAATTAACTATTTGAGACAACATGAATAGACCTAAAGGGTGTTATGCTAAGTGAAATAAGTTAGACTGAGAAACACATACCATAGGATTTCACTCATAAGTGGAATCTGAAAAAAATGAATAGGGGGCAGCTGAATGCCTCAGTTGGTTGAGCATCTGACTCTTGATTTTGTCTCAGGTCATGATCCCAGGGTTGTGGGATCAAGCCTGGCATTGGGCTCTGGGCTGAGCTTAAGATTCTCTCTCTCTCTCTCCCTCTGCCCTTCTTCCTAACTCGTGCACTCGTTCTCTCTTTCCAAAAAAAAAAAAGAATTAAAAAATAAAGATGAATAAACAGATAAAAAGTAGAATCAAACCTATAAATACATAAACAAACTGATGGTTGCCAGAGGGACGGAGGGTAGGAGGTTGAACAAAATGGGTGAAGGGGAGAGGGAGATACAGACTTCTAGTTATAAAATGAATGAGTTGCAGGAATAAAAGGCACAGCATAAGGAATAAATTCAGTGATATTGTAATAGCAATGTGTGGGGACTTGTGGGGAATATAGCATAATATATAAACTTGTCGAATCACTATGTTGTACCTCTGAAACTAAAAAGCATTGTCTGATTATACTCAAATTTAAAAGAGTAAAAAAATAAAATTAGAGGACATATTTTTAAAGGAATACTTGAGGAGAAATGACAGCTAGTGAAGCTTCTGATCTGTGAATATGGTATAAGTCTTCTTTGTTGGCTTTAATTTCTTGTCCAAATATTTTATATAATTCCCTTATGCATATATAAGAAAATAAATAGGAATTCTTATTTTTGCCCAGAAGAAGTAACATAACAGACACTCATTCTTACAATTGATGGAGATCTTTCCATGTCCATACATAGAGCATTCTCATTGTTTCATGACAAATAATACTGTACTTACATCCATAATGTGTCATTACATATGCAGCCAGCCTCCACAGATGTACTTTGGGTTTGTTTCCAACTATACTGAAGCTGTAATGAATGATGTTGGTTATTTGAGCAGCCAGCTCTAACTCCTCACTCCTCCTTTAACCTGGCATGTGGGCCACAGCCTTAATAGGGGTCAGGAACTCAGAAAATAGTCTGGCTCTGGAAGTGGTTTCTCCTAATCCAGCCCCCCATTTTCCAGTTTATGGGAGTGGGGAGTAAAGCTCCAGGGTAGCCCCTCCAGTCTCTGCCTCACCTTAACTTCATTTCTTCTGCTCCACTCCAGTTCTCCATCAGCATAGGTGACCATGCATATATGCACACACTCACCAAGATGTAGAAGAAACCATTTTAAAGCCTGAGCTCTTGGCTCCTTCCCTCAAGATACCATGCTTGGATGACTACTAGACAGGAAAGAGCTGACCCAAGATACAGAGTACATGGAGACATGACCTGGTAGGAGTCTCCAGACACCAGACTCAGCTACTAGAAGTGAGCGACAGTGGAGACTGTACCCAAGGAGGAGCTGAGATATACCTGCCCAGTGACACACGCAGGCCTGTAGGAACCTCTCTATAGAGCCCAGGGTGGAAAGTGGAGGAAGAGAAAGAGAAGAAAGAAGAGGGAGGGATGTGGGATTGCAGAACAGGGCAGGCAAGAACCTGAGGAGGCCAGACTCCCTGCCCCTCCCCTCTCCAGAACTTCCAGCCAGAGTACCCTCATGTCCAGGCTGTTGCTGATGCTGTACTGCTGTCCTCCAGTTGGAAGTGATCAGAGCCATGCTTCTCTGCACGTCTGGACACATCCTCCTGATGCTGCAGGTGCTGCACCCCCAGTTCCACTTTCAGGTTACTATGGGCACACGGTGTAGCAGGAGTGGCAGAAGTCCTCTGACCTTTAAACACCCTTGAAACCAGGTGATCCTCACTGGCCAATTACCAACACGATTGGTTTTCCTATGTATATATAAAAAGGACCGTCGAGGAGCTGTGGGGGACAACGCGGGGGAGTGGGGGAAGCTGTGACAATGGCCGTGGGAGCCAGAGCCCGAGGCTGAAGGGGCCGGGCTGGAACTCCAGCTGAGCGAGGCGGGCTGAGGTCGCTGGTGCCCTGCCTTCCCAAAGCTGAGCTCTCTCGCTCTCCCCGGTTGGCGCCAGACCACCGACCCCACAGCTGACGACCGACTCCGGGGTAATCGACGCCCTAGGGACGCGCGCAAGGCTGGCGGACACCGGCTCGAGGGTCGTCGGGAGCGCGCACGTCTGGACGCCGCCGCGGACAATGCTCCTGCTGCTGCTGCTGCTGCTGCAACTGCTGTCGCTACTGCGGGAGCTCACGGCAGGTGACTGGGCGGAGAGTCTGGGGGCCAGGGGCAGAACCCCAGTCGTTGCCCAGCAGAGCGCGGGTGGGGCTGGGGGAGGCAGGGAGAGATAGGCCACTTCCGGGTTTGGGGAACGAGGATGGTGGGAGAGCCGACCCAGGATTGTAGGAGACGCTAGGCCCTGCGTTAGAGCTCCTGTTTGCTGTCTCCCACGGTTACACCGGGATATGGATTAGAGTATACGGGAAACCGGCGGGACGCGGGGTGCTGGCGGTGACCCCGGCCTGGGACGCAGCCGATGCCATACTTCTTGGGGGTGCCCTTCTTGGGGGGGGGGGGGGTCCAACATTTGTTGGACGCCACTCGGTTTCTGGGGCCAGGTCCTCCAACAAGGCCCTGGTGAAGCCCTTGTGGAGTCAGGAATGTGAGAGCGGCTGGCACTTCCCCTGCTATCTAGCTGGGGCAGGCGCCCGCCCTTCGCGGTAGTCTCCCTGGAGCCTTAGCGAGGCTCTGTTGGGTTACCCGAGCATCTCCTGGCGTGGGTTGTTGGGTGAGGAAGATTTCTCTGACCTGGTCCGGAATTTCCATTCTTTCCCAATTTTAATTCTTCCAGCATTGGTAGCTGGGCCTGACATCATCCTGGACTCCCCCATCCCCCACCCCGCCCCCGGCTCCCATAGGGCACTGCCCATCCGGGCCGCATGTATACCCGAACATTTATTAGCACAGGCGGGGAAGTGTCCACCATCATAGAAGTAACAATAGCTGGTCACCCTTACGCCAGGCTCTATTTTAAGTACTTCACATACAAGAAGCCATTTCAACTCACAGAACACTTCTCAATTTACTGTTTACAGATTTAATGCACGGCTCCGGACGCTAGGTGGCAGGATCAAAAGTCGGGTTTTTTTGTTTGTTTGTTTTTTGTTTTTTTTAATGTTATTTTTGAAGGAGAGAGAGACCATGAGCGGGGAAGCGGCAGAGAGAGAGGGGGAGACACAGAAGCTGCGGTGGGCTCCAGGCTCTGAGCAGTCAACATAGAGCCTGATGCAGGGCTGGAGCCCAGGAACCGTGAGATCATGACCTGAGCTTTTAAGTCCAACACTTAACCGACTGCGCCACCCAGGAGCCCCAAAAGTCGGAATTCTTAACCTTTTCTATGCCTTAGACCCGGCCCCAGAATGTTTTCAATACATAAAATGAAATATATAAGATTACAAAGGAATCTGATTGTTTCTACAAAGCCATTAAAATCTTTTAAATAGAAATATAAATGTGTGAGATGTAGAATGTATGCTTCTAAGTTAACACGTTTAATAACGCACTGAATAGCAACAATTCCCATAATTTGTAAGTAGTGAGATTAAAGCATATTTCCAGGTGTCTGCAACAACTGTATTGTGATTCAAAAACACCTGTGGCTTCTGTCTGAGAACAAAGCACAGGCCCTGCTAATCCTGCTGAGCTTTGTTGCCTTCATTCATCATGAGAGAAAAGCTAAATTTCAGCCAGAGGTTAGTGAAAATAAAGAGGTTATTTTTTTCCCTCCAAGTTGAGGCTCCAAAACTCAACAGGATGCATCTACAGAAGGATTCAGCCCTCAGCTCCCCATGGAAAACACTTGAAGGAGAATCAGCTTGGATGTCTGGGAAGAAGATTGGGGAAGAGTTTGGTCCTTGGAATAGTGACCCCAAGGGCATGGGCCACTGTGTCTCTGGGCCAAGATTGTATAACCAGTCTTGGTTTTCAAGTTACATACAGCCTCTAGAGATTCTACTTACAGCACCCCCAAGTCCTCAGGTGTGATACAGGGGCATATGGGTGATTCTAGTTCTGCGTGGCAGGAATGGTCATGAGTGTGGGCACAAAGGCCCTGTAGCCTTTGTAGGGAATGGCCGGGATTGACTTAGGGAGACAGGACTCCAAACCAAAGAGGAGGAAAGGAGTGGAGGATAACCCCGGGGTTTACGAAACTGTAGGAGGGAGATGCCACACAGAGGGGAGGTAGCCAGAGGTTTTTGGCTGCCTGCTCACAACACTCCTGGATGCCAGTCTTTCCCTTTAGAAGCTAGGGAATGAGGAAGTGGCTTTCATGGGGCAGTTATCATGAGTGCTGCAGCAGGGAAGTTTGAAGTGGCTCAAACCTTAGAGGACTTGTTGAACTAAAGAAAGCTGGACCCCACCCCCAGAGCTTCTGATTCAGTAGGGCTAGGTTGGGTCCTGCAAATTTGCATTTCTAGAAAATTCCTAGGTGATGTTGATACAGCTGGTTCTGGAACCACACTAGATTCACTAGCCGAGAATGTTCTTTCCTCCTCACCAACTCCACTGCCTGGTAACTCACAGCTGGTGAGATCCCCTCCAGGTTTCAGCCTATAAGGCCCCTGACCCCAGCACATTCCCACCCCAGGGTGTTTCTGGAGCCTGGTACTTCCTGCACCACAACACTCATCAGCCCTGCTCACCTTATTGGACCTACTTATTTAATTGTTCAATTGCCACCTCCTTGTCAGACCTGAGCTTCCTTGGGCCCATGTCTGTCTTGGTTTCTCTCTGTCCCCACACACACCCCCACCTAGCTCAGTGCCTAGCTCGTAGTAGTAGGTGCTCAACAGATGTTTGCCAAATGAGTAATGTCACAAGGGGAGAGGTCAGGACTGGCCCAGGTGAGCAAGTGGACAAAGCTGGGCAGGGCCAGGCAGAGCCAAGAGGGCATGGGCTCTTCACCTGGCAGCACATGAGCATCACCTGGGAGGTTTCAGTGTCTGCTAGTGTCCTCTCCTCTTCCCTCCAAACCAACCAAATGTGTGTCCGTAGCAGAATTGTCAAAGTTGCCAGGAGGTACAGAGGCAGCTGGTTGGAAAACCTCTGGCAGAGGTATGAGCAACCCAGCCCTGGCTTCCCTCTTAAGTGGGAACACCCTACCTCACAAAAATGCAGTACAAATTTCATGAATTAATCCTTATAAAGCTCTGGCACCAAGACCCAGAACTCAGCCCTGTTGGTTTTATACTTGCATGCTAAGGAAGTTTCTGGTCATTCCTGAGGCAAGGCTCCTATGTCCCTCTTCCCTTCCAATGTGCCTCTCTTTGTCATTTCATACCATCTCTCCAAGCAGAGACAAGGATGTGTAGGATGTTTATGCCTTGAAATTCATATTTCCCTTTTCCTTCTCCCCCATGCAGAGAGTCCCTGGGGGCTGCCTGTGGTAGCTGATGGCCCAGCTTCCTTAGCAAAGGTGGTGATGGCAGAACTGGCTGACCTGAAGTTAGAAAACAAGCCATGGCCTGGAGGTAAGGCTCTGCCCATGTGATGAAAAAGGAGGCAAGATGGCAGAGACCAGGAGCTCCCTCCCCCCACCCCCCGAGCTTACAGAAGGGCATGTACAGAGTCTGGGAACCTGGTAGACTGTCTTTGCTTAGGTAGGGGACACAGAGGCCATACCCTCTGGAAGGTACCCCAGGGGGGCTTCACTTAGGTATCTTTCCCACCCTCATCCCCCCCATACTCCAGCTCTCTTTTTCCCATGCCCATCTCTCCCTACCAGATAGGAAAGAACTAAGGCTAAGAAAATGATGTCCACAGAACCCTTCCTCCATGCCTATACTTCTCTGTGTTTATTACCTCACCAAATGCTCCAGTGGAGCAGATCACAGAGGAAGAAACCAAAGCCGGAAGCTGTGAAATAAGGTCACACAGCTAGAGAGTTGCAATCCACATGGATTGTAGGGAGGTGGGGCAGATACAAAAACGTCTCCAGAGGTTGGGGCAGGAAAGGGGTAGGGTACCTCATTCCCCACCATAGTCAGAGAAAAAGGGAGGCTGTGCATAAGAGAGCAGGACTGCCCCTTTTGTGTGTGGGGGGTGGGAGGGGTGGGTAATGTGGCCCAGTAACCAGGAATCAGCAGTGAGGGAAGGGGTGGATGATGACACAGAGCCTGAGGTAGCAGTGGGCATGTGGCCACTTTTGTGCCCCCAGCCAGCCACACACTGTTAGTCTTTATAATGTGTTCACTAAAGGGCAGGTGCAGGCCAGGGGACACCTTGAGAATCTGAATAATGCAGTCTGGCCCTGCTTTTTGCTACTGGTGTGAGCTTGGCAGTTGACTTTGCCTCTTTGGGGCTCAGTTTCCCCATAGACAGGAACAGTAGTGGCACAATACCTGCCTGATAAAATTGTCATGAAGGTTAATGGAGCCAAAATTTTGTAAAGTGCTCGGGACAGGGCCCAGCACCTAAGTGCTTTATAACTATTTTGTGATTTTAAAAAATAATACATTGATAGACTTCCCCTCATTTTTTAAACTAAAGTAACTGGCCACTAGAGCAGCTAATATTAATAAATAGAAATGTTACCTAGGAAGCAAATTGTGCACTTGCCCCAATGAAACAACCAGATGTGTGTTGGTGTCTTTCCTGCAGGCCTGAACTTGGATCTCTTGTTCTTTCCCACCTTCCCACACCTAGGAAAGAGCATGTCAGCACCTATGCGGCCTCTTTGCTTCAGTGGTGGGAATACCAGGGTCCCTGCACCCTCACTCTGTGTTCCCCAGGCCTCAGTCTTAGTGGCAGCTTAAAGACTGGCACAGCTTTCAGAGGACATCTCTCTTCCCAGACTGTGCATCCTTCTCTCCTTTTCAGGGCAGCAGAACCTCCAGAGCTCATGGGTTTGAACTGCCCACCAAACTCACAAGACACAACAGACTTTAGTCTCATGTTATATGTATTTGTTTTCTATAGCTGCTATAACAAGGGAACCACGGGGTGCCTGGATGACTCAGTTGGTTAAGCGTCTGACTTGGGCTCAGGTCATGATCTCACTGTTCATGGGTTCGAGCCCTGTGTCTGGCTCTGTGCTGACAGCTCAGAGCCTGGAGCCTGCTTCAGATTCTGTGTCTCCCTCTCTCTCTGCCCATTCCCCGCTCGTACTCTGTCTCTGTCACAAAAATAATAAATAAACATTAAAACAAAATTTAAAATAAAAGGGGGGGGGGGCACAACTTGGTAGCTTAAGACAACATACATTTATTCTCTTAGATTTCTGAAGGTCAGAAGTCCAAAATGAGCTTCACTGGGCTAAAACTAAGGTGCCACAGGAAAGCTCCCTACAAAGGCTCTCAGGAAGAATCCATTTCTTTGCTTTTTCCAGCTTCTAGAGCTGCATTCCTTGGCTCATGGCACCTTCCTGCCTCTTTCTCTGTTCCATCTTCACATCATCTTCTCTGATAGTCATGGAATCTTCCTCTGTCTCCGTTTCATAACAACACATTTATGGCCTGCCTAGATAATCCTGGATAATCTCCCCATCTCAAGATCCTTAATTTTTTATTTCTTTTTATTTATTTATTTATTTTATTTTTTAACCTTTTTTATTATCTTTTTTTACAATCATCATTAAGCTCAAGATCCTTAATTTAATCACACCTACAAAATCCCTGTTACTATATAAGGTAACATTCATAGGTTCTAGGGATATCTTGTGGGAGTGGGGGGCATGATTCAGCTACCATACTGTGCTCCCTTAGTTGTGGAGGAGGCAGGACAGAAACTACAACATGCATGGCTTCCCCACCACTCAGGAGGCCCAGCAGCTACCCAAGGGCACAGGCTCTTTGCCCTCCATCACCCCACAAACAAGCAGAGCTTCTGCAGATCACAGCCAAGGAGCAGGTGGGTTACCTTAACATAGAGAAGCCACAACCTCTGTTCCTTTCAAGGCCTGCATGCCTGTTTACAGCTCCCAGCCCAGGAGCATCTCACTAATCTTAACTCAGTAGTTTGCAAGGAAACAACACCCTGAGACTCAGTCATTTCCCAGGAGGCCCACACCAGTCCAGACCTGGTATCAGTTCTTCACTCAAACACTTTCAACGTTGATCCCTCTCACCTCCCATAAGGAGGTTTCATCAGTGTGAGAAGAGGGCTCCTCTGTATTCTTCCTAAGCTTAGAAAAAGCAGGCTTGGGGCACCTGGGTGGCTCATTCGGTTAAGCATCCAACTTCGGCTTATGTCATGATGTCACAGTTCATGAGTTCGAGCCCTACATCAGGCTCTGTGCTAACAATTCAGAGCTTGGAGCCTGCTTCGGATTGTGTCTCCATCTTTCTCTGCCCCTCCCTGCTTTCTCTCTCTCTCTCTCTCTCTCTCTCTCTCTCAAAAATAAATAAACATTTTAAAAAAAGAAAGAAAGAAAAAGAAAAAGCAGGCTCTGGGGAGAGAATCTGGGCTCTTCCCTTTCTAGTTACGACTTTGGGTGCTGTACTTGCCCTGCCCTGGGCTTCAGTTCCCTCATCTGCGAAACAGGGCCAATCACATCAACTTCTTGGGTTTATCCTAAGGATCAACTGAGATGGTGAATGAAAAGCAGTGAGACTGGTGCAGGGCACACAGTGGTCACTGTCCAAAAATGACAGCTCTGATCATCATCATTGCCCTTCATGTTCTTGTTTTTTGTCCAACTCAGTAAACGCTGGAAGTGTCCACTGTATGCCAAGCATGGTGTTCTTCCAAGACCCGTGGAAACACTAGTGGCACAGTCAGATGTATTGCCTGCCTTCATGGAGCCCACAGTTTCATAGGGAGCCCAGAGACCCCTGAGGGATGTCTGGGTGGAATCAGAAGGGGTTCCTGGAGGAAGGGACGCTGACCTTCAAACCTGAGGGCTGAGGAGACATTGGCTGAGAGAAGAGAGGGAGCAGCAGGAACTGCAGGTACAAAGCGCCTGGGCAGAGTTTGATGTGGTTATAAAATAGCAGAAGGAGTTGTGAGGATGGGGATGCATTTGACTCATCCCTTCATATCTGAATATTCAAATGTTAACCACCTGTTGTGTGCCAGCAGCTGTTGCAGGCTGGGAAAGAAAGAAGGATGATCCTTTTTTTTTTTTTTTTATTTTGAAAGAGAGAGCACAAGCGAGAGGCAGAGAGAGAATCCTAAGTAGGCTCCATGCTGTCAGTGCAGAGCCCAACACAGGGCTCAACCCCATGAACCCATGAGATCATGACCTGAGCCAAAATCAAGAGTAGGATGCTTAACCGACTGAGCAGCCCAGGTGCCCCAGGAGAATGATCCTTACAGTAATCTCTGCCCTTGGGGAATGGATGTTACAGGGGAGAGACAGACTATGAACAAGATAAACAGGTAAAGTGCATGTTCTCTAGGAGGTGGTAATAATGCCCTAGAGAAAAACACTGTTGGGAGTGCTGGGGTTGTAAGTATTTAACAGAGTGGGCAAGGAAGGCTTTACTGGGAAAGCAGCATTTGAACAAAACCTGTTTTTTTTTTAAGTTTATTTATTTTTGAGACAGAGAGAGACAGAGCACGAATGGGGGAGGGGCAGAGAGAGAGAGGGAGACACAGAATCTGAAGCAGGCTCCAGGCTCTGAGCTGTCAGCACAGAGCCTGACGCGGAGCTCGAATTCACGGACCATGAGATCATGACCTGAGCTGATGTCGGATGCTTAAACGACTGAGCCACCTAGGCGCCTCCTAAGCAAGACCTTTTTAAAAAATGAAGGGAGTGAGCCCTGGGTGAATCTCTGAGAGAGGTGGACTGAGGTTTTTTTTTTAAAGATACAGCATTTGTTTTCGTAGCTTGAGTCAGGCCTGGCTGCTAAATAGATTTCATCTCCAGCATCAAGTTGAATGGATGAGTTGGTGCTTCTGGAGATAGTGGAGAACAAATATTAGGGCAGCATTTGGACATAAAGAGAAGAGATGACTAGCACTGTCTGCTACGGGAACAGGAGTAAGTGGAGAGTGCAGTCAAGATGCCACCAACTTGGCAGCAATGGTTCAAACCAGGAGTGATGGCTCAGCTTCATCAGGCATCTCTGGGGAATGAATAATTCCACGTAAATTAAGCTTAAAAACAGTCAATTTTTTTAATCATACCTTTTTTATTGTGAGACGGAAAAATAGTAATCATACTTACAGAGATGAGTGTAAAGCATGAGCAAGTAAGCCTGAGTCAGGAGCTGAGAAACTTCCTAAAAATAAAGTCCACAAGCCTGAGCAAATAAACTTTGGCCTCAGTGCTTGCTTGCTTGCCTGATTGATTGATTCTTTATTTAAACTATTTGGATACACTTATTTTTTTAACTGAAATTCTCAGTTCTTGCTCTTACTGATAAGTAAATACTCTGGATAGGTTTCCACCGCCAATCCCATCAGTCACCCAACCTGTGGTGCAGATCCTGACAGTGCATAGGAGCCTTATTGTTTCATATCTTCACAGGGACACACTCTCTCCACTACCACTACCTGGCCCTATCAGAGCCAGGCCCGGGCCTTCCTCAGTTTCTGGCTGTAGGCTACGTGGACGACCAGCCTTTCATCCATTATGACAGTCGTGTGGACAGAGCCAAGCCCCAGGCCCTGTGGATGGCAGCTGTGGACACCCAGTACTGGGAAACAGAGACCCAGAAGCAGAGAGCCTGGGCAAAGGTGCAGCAGGTGGAGACATGGACTGTGATGGGCTACCACAACCAGAGCAGTGGTGCGTCAGAGGCTCCTGCCACCCCACATCCTCCTTCCTTCATACTTTGCATGCTGACCCTCTGGGCAGCCATGCCCTTCCAGTTGGGAACAGAGGTCACTCCACTGAACCCATAAGAGGGTACAAGGCATGCTCCTGATGCATAGCTTTCCTACCATAAGGACCAAGCAGGGGCCATAGGGGCCTTCAGAATAAGTTGTGGCTCCAGTGGCCAGCCCATTGGGCTAGCACAGCAAGCATCCACAGAAGTTAGGGACTCACAACACCTCCCCTTCAGCTACCCATGGTTCCAGACCTCAGCAGACTGGCAGAGGCAGAGGCTTTTCCCTACCCAATCCCTCATCCTCACCAAACACTTAAATCACACCCACCCACCAGGCTCTCAGACACCAACTCTGCCATGCAGGGAGGGAAGCCAAATGAACTAGGCAGACAGCTCAGGGTGGGAAAGAGAACCTAGTTAAAGACCCCTGCTCTACCCAGTGTTAGTGAGGAATAGCATTCTCTCAGGCTTCTGCTTCCTTATCTCAGCAAAGGCTAGCTCATGCCTACTGATGGCTGCTGCTAATGCTGCATGTGTGCTTGTGGGGCACTTGTTCTCAGCCCTTTCCCATCCTGTCCCTGGAAACCCAAACTGAAGCCTCAGGTCCCAGATGCCTCAGAGGGAGTAGAGGTAAAAGCCCAAGGCTGGGACAAGCTATACATTAGCCCAGGAGCCCCAGAATAATAAGCATGACCAGCCCCCAGGTGCTGTGGCAGCAGCCAGGTTCACATTTTAACATCTCTTTCACATCTCTGAAATTGGGGTGTGATTTCATCTTACCATGAGTGTATTTTAAGGACATCTTACTTCCATAAGTAGCAGAGTTTTCCTTCTAATAACAATGCCTGTAGTTATGTATGCAAGTGTTCTCACGTGAGAAGCCCAACGGGTTTCTCAGCCCTGGCCTGCTCATGAAAATTACCCAGGGAGCATTTTTTGTAAATGGCACCACTCTGACCCCCTCCCATCCTTCAGAGGCACCCATGGTGGTGGGCTTCTCCCCAGCCTCAGGGATACGACCTATAGCCTAGGCAAACCGCAGCCTGCTTGCCCACATGCACAGGCACACACAGCACTCAGCGAACGTTCGGCTGTGAGATCCGGGAAGACGGCCGTACCAGCAGCTTCTGGCAGTTTGGCTTTGATGGCCAGGACCACCTGTCACTGGACCTGGAGACTCTGAGCTGGGTGTCAGCCAAGCCTGTGGCTGTGCAGACCAAGCGTTGGTGGGAAACAGAGCGCTGCTATGCCGAATATGACAAGGCCTACCTGGAGGGCCTCTGCCTCACTTCCCTGCACAGGTACCTGGAGCTGGGCAGCCAGAGCCTCACCCGGAAAGGTAAGGTGCAGCCTGTGGCAACACAGAGGGGCCCACACTCCCGTTCTCGAGGATCTTGGCGGGGTGAGGAGATAGGCTGTGTTTCCCTGGCTCAGACAAGCCCAATTGGCCCCAGAAAGAAGGCTGACTAGCCAACAGCTTCCTCAAGTAGGGCAGCACGGAAGCTTGGACCTTGGGCCCTCATTCCAGGTGAGGTAGAATGGGGAGTTCATGCCCCATGATATGGTCTTGGTGAATGAGGCTCTGACTCTGGGCCTCATTTTATTCATCTATAGAATAAGTAGGTTAAACTAGTTGGCTCATAAAGTCCTTTGCGGGTTTAACATCCTGTGGTTCTCCTTGGGAAATGCACCTCAGGCCCCAGGGGATAGCATCCATCACTAGGCCAGTCCCTGGACTACTGGGGACTGCCAGGGAAGCTGAGGCTCTTTGCCCCCACACCCCTCATGCTAAACATGCTCCTCAGACTCCAGGTGCATCCTAAATTCTTGACTCCAGCCAGCAGGGCTGGAGATACAAGGACTAGGATGGACCCTAGGGAAGGTGGGTGCATGGGGGTGCTGAGGCAGAGGCCTCACTGGCTACTAGTGGGTAGGGCTGGTCAGAACACCCAACACACCATGGATGTTCGGTGATGGACTGGTGGGATGTGAATCAGCTGAGGCAATGGGGAGGACATTCCTTGAAGGGAAGGCAGGGAAAATAACATCAAGAGAAGATGTGATTATGAGAGTAGAGTGTGTTTGGGGTGGGGGGGGTGGTAGTCAGGGCTCAGGTACTGGAGCCTAGCCTGCAGATCCACGTCCTGGCTCCAGGACTGGCTAGCTGTGTGACCTTGGGCAAGTTACTTGCCCTTTCTGTGCCTGAGTTTCCTCATTAGTATTACAGGGATGGTAACAATAGCCCCTGCCTCCAAGAAGCACCATATTCGTGTTTTAAATGAGTGTTGAGCTCTCATCCAGCACCAGGGGGATGTTCTACACACATATCACCTGATGAATTCGTCAGGAATCTCCACAGAAACAGAACCAACAGGATGTGTTTAGAGTGAGAGAAAGAGAAGGGGACATATTTAAGGAATCTGCCTATGTGATTGTGGAAGCTCGGGAGTTCCAAGATCTGCAGTTGGCAAACCTGGAGACCCAAGGGAGCCAGTGTTTCAGTTTGAAACTATAGTCAGGAAAAGACTGATGCCCCAGCTGAAGGTAGTTCCTTCTTACTCAGACTTTTTGTCCTGTTCAGATCTTCAAGTGATTGGATGGAGTCCACTCACATTGGGGACAGCAATCTGCTTTACTGAGTCTACTGATTCAGATGTGAATCTCACCCAGAGTAATGCTTGAGCAAATGCCTAGGCACAGTGTGGTCCAGTAAAGTGGACACATAAAATGAACCATCACTCACGGATTATGTCATTTGGAACAATCCTGAAAGGAAAAAACAAAGAATCCCCATCCGGCCCTGAGAGACTGGAGGATTGTGGACAGGAGTCAGGCTGGGCTTCAATTCCAGGCTGTCTGGCTCCAGAGCTACACACATGACCACCTCATTCCAAAGTGAGGGAAGGACCATCATTCTTGCCTTCACTTCTTGTTAGACACCTACCATGTGCAAGAAGTCATGGAGGAAGTATGTAAAGTCTCTGAGAAAGCCACAGGGTTTCTGTGGGTAGAAGGGGTGTCCTCCACCCTGGAAAATGCTAGAGCAGCCCAGGATCAGGCATGAGGAATGAGCAGAGAGCAGCTTCTCACCAGCCTTCCTCCCTCAACCTCTCTCTGCAGAGCCGCCCAAAGTGCAGGTGACAAGACACACAGCTGAGGATGGGGACATCACACTGAGATGCTGGGCCCGGGGCTTCTACCCACGGGACATCTCACTGAGCTGGTGGCTGGGGGAGGAGGAGCTGGTTCAAGAGACTGAGTATGTGGAGACACGCCCCGGTGGAGACGGTACCTACCAGACATGGGCGGCCGTGCGGGTGCCAGCCAGGATGGAGAATGGGTACATTTGCCATGTGCAGCACTCCAGCTTGAACCATACACTCACTGTGGCCTGGGGTGAGGAGATGGGCTTGGCAGAGGGGATGAGGAGGAGCAGGGGAGGGTCCCAGGGAACCCAGAGACAGTCCCATGGCATGGGGCTGGTGCCCCCTTTTCTCTGCCGTCCTTAGAAGCACCCTCTCATCAGTGGATAACCAGTGCCAAGGTTATCTCCATCATCTTCACCATCACTTTCTTGCTGGTGGCTGGAGTTTTGATTTTCATCAAGCAGTACTCTCAAGGTAAGTAGGGAAGAAAAAAAAAAGTGGTGGAGGGTCCTCACAGCCAGCTCAACCCTATAGGGAGGAATGCTCTGCTCCCATCCCTTCCACCAGAACTGTTCTCTCTTGGGGAGAAGCAACTACTATTGAACACCTGTCCCCATCTGTGGAAAAGCCCAAGTACCCCCACCCAATAGCCATACATTGCCCTAAAGACACTGTGGATCACACAGCCAGGGAAGACCACTAGGATTGACCTTCAAAAGACCCGAGAGGGGGAGAGAGAGTGGAAGGTGGGTACCTGGGACCCCCACCTCTGCCTACCACCCACCTAGTCTCTCCTTTTGTGTTCTTTTTCCCATAGCCAGGAATAAGGAATCTTGCAAACAAGCCCCAGGTGATTGTGGGATGGGTGGGTTGGGGAGAGGAAGCCCCAGGTGCTCCCAAGCATGGCTGATGCCTGAAAACCAAAAATGGAGGCAGGGTGGTGGGCGGAAGCTTTCCGGTCTCCAGCATGGCCTCATCCCTCACCCTCTGCTCCCTCCCACCATCTGGGAGCCAGGTGGAGGGGGCAAGGAGCACTCCATTGAGCCACTGCTGAGTTTGGGAGAGGGCTGGGGAGCAGTCTGGATCACCTCCCTACTTTCTCCCTGCAGGTGGAGAGGAGCCTCATAATTCCCAAAACCCAATGAGCGTGGAGGCTGCTCAGCTGCTCTGCTGACACAAGTTCACTGTCACAGATCAAGGAGGTGTTTTATAGAGGGTTTGGGGGCATCCAGTGTGCTAGCTGGCTGGCAGTGGTGATCCAACTGTGAAGGGCCCACCCCATCTCAAAACTGAGCCCTCCTCAGCTCCATCAGCCTCATCACAAGCAGTCTGGGCCACTAAGATACATTTGCCATCTTCCTGAAGTCCTTTTAAAAGTCTAATTGTCTCCAGTTTGGGGGCGTGGGAAGGAGGGCAGTAATAATTCCTCAGATCGGTTCACACTTGACAATTTGCACGATAATTTCATGTAAAGTGTAAATCCCACCTGAGCCTCTCAGGTACTCTGTGAGTTCGGTGATGGTATTCTCACCTCCACTTCCCCAACATGAAAACCACAGCTATGGGGAGTTAAGGAAGAACCAGAAGAACAGTCAAGGAGTTATGGGGGCAGCATGGCCAAATGCCTACCTCCTTTTATAAATGTGTTCTTGTGTGTATGTATATTTTCTTTTATAAAGAAGATTGGAGTGTTGGGGGGTGTGAGGATATGTGGTTCCTGCAGGGTGAGGGTGGGTGTGTGAGGACAAGGGGGTCCATGATGTGTGTGAGGGTGTGTAGGGAGTGACGGTGTATGGGGGGGGGGGGGGGTGTGGCAGGGGGTGACTTTGTGTGTATGAGAAGTTCAAGGGACAGGTGCCCAGGGACCTGTTAGCCCAGGGCAGCTGAAGGATGGAAAACAATACAGTCAGTATTTTCCATCCTGTCCTCTTGAATGGTTTGAATTTTTACAATAAGTACATGTTACTTTTACAATAAGGGGAAGAGAAGTTTCACTATGTCCTGTGGAAATGCTTGTTAAGAATTCTTGTTAAGGATGTGTCTGGGAAGGTCCAGCCTCTCCTCTGAATTTCAGTATAGCAGAAACCCTACGTCTCCTTTGTAAATAAGAATCTCCTGGGGAGCACACATTTTTGTTTATTCCGAGAGCAGTTCAAGTCACACAGCCGGCCAGCAGATGTGCAAAGGGAGAGGACTCCCTAGCCACAGCAGAGGGACCACTCCACTGGCATAAAGGACACAAGCTTGGGCCCTTCACAGGGCACCCTCTGCCTCTCTGTAGAGCCCCAAGGCATGACTAAGCCTCTAGTGGGGATTTCTGAAACCTTCATGTCTGCAGCCCTGGGAGGCCCCAAGCTGAAGGATGTGAAAGATTTGTGATACTAGACAGATTCAGCCTGCCCTGGTGGCCTGAAGAACCTCAGCAGTGAGCTTGCAACTATGTGATTGCACTGAAAATGTCTCTAATGTCTGTCTGCCTGTCTTAGTGCTGCCATCAGGATCCATGCTGTGCTGGTTCTGAGCACTTTTACATGTACTAAACTGTGTGATCCTCATAACACGCCTGTGTGGGAGAATTAATAATCCTGTGCTACAGGTGAAGACATTGAAGCCCAAGGTCCTATGGCTGGTTTGTGCCAGAGTCAGGACATGAAACCAGGAAGTCTGTGGCTACAGTCTGGGCACTTTACTACTGCACCAAAAACCTCAATGACATCTGTGCCATTCTGTAAATGGGTACATAAGCACAAATCTGCAATCCCTTATCTGCAATTGTGAAAACCCTAACCCAAAACCAGAAGTTCCTTCCTTATTTTGGCATCAAAACCCAACCTGAAGTGAAGTGAGGCTATTTGTAGGCCAGTGTGCCTTTTCACAATTTTCCACAGATATATTGATATATTTGATTATGGAGTGGTGCCCCAGACAAACTCTGGAGATGTTATGTAACATTCAGCATCTATACTTTGGCATTTTCTAAAGCCCAAAGAATTCTAAATTCTTAAATACATCTGGCCCCCAGGGTTTCAGGTAAGGGCTGTGGACCTGTATTAATAAGATTTTTTGATAATAAATATTTTATTTTTACCCTTGTCTGTACAGTGAAAATGTTGAGGCACAAGGTGGGTCTGGCCCACACCAATGGAAGGCACAAGTGCCTGTGCTGACCTTTGAAGATGTGCTTAGGATCTCCAGAGCAAAGGTCAAAACTCCATCCCTGAGGAGGATGAGGGCCCAGTGTATTTGTGGAGAAGCAGATGGGAGGAGGCTCTGGTCAGTCAGTCTCACTTTGAATTAGTATAGCTATGTCACATTTCTGTCCCCCTACCCCCAAAGACATCAGGCTCCTTCACCCACAGCTAACTTTACCCACCCCATCCTCCAGCATTGGTCCTGCCTAGTAAAGCATAGGCCTTAGACCAGCAGTTTGTGTGGCTTCTTTGATACAGAGGATTTGTAAATTCAGGGAGCCTTAGATGAGGTACTCATCCCACGGACACTGGCTTCTATAAGTGTGAGCCTTGGGCAGAATGGGCTAGAATTTCCTGTTCAGTTCTGCGCATCTCTATGTGCAGAACTCTGAGTACTTCTTGGGCTGCAGGATTGTAGGACCATCTCTCTGATGAGGAGAGAGGGCAGAAAAGGCCATGGACTGATACAGTTTCAGAACGGTGCCTACAGGATGGCAGCAGAGCCCCAGCCACCTGCCACAACCCAAAGGGTAGGGTCACCACTTATCAGAGTGGCCTCATTGGCTACTTGGTTTAGAAATTGCCTGAGGGCTTGGGCTGTGCTGTCTGTATCTGCCCTAGATAGCCATTCCTTTTTTTTCACCTCACTTCCTTTTCCTAATGGTTTTCCTCAACCTCCACCTACCTGACCTTCCCGGTAGTTGGGAACCTGACATCTGCATGGGAACCTGGGACTCTGGGGACAGGGCCTGGTAGACAAAAATATCTTGAGGAGAGGGGTGGCCACTACACTGCCCCCTAACATGGAGGGGGGGGGCTGTTCTCCCCTTTCCTGAGTCCTACTAACCCAATAACTTCTAGTTCACACCCCTGAAAGAATCTGATCTTCTTGTTGCCAAGGGCACCACCATTCTGACCTTCAGGAAGTATCTGCTCTATAACTAGATTATGAGATCTTGGCAACTGAGCATCCTTCAGCTTTATTTTGTTTCAATCATATTTCCTTTACAGACTAGTTCAGTGTTTTGCCCATGGAACCATAAAATAAATTTTAGACCTAAAGGAACCCCATATAGCACCCTACAAGCCCCTGATAACTTGACACACTCTCCCCCACAAACCCCATGATCATGCCACCTCTCTCTGCTTCTCATGTTAGAGTCCTTCCTGTCCAGAATGTCAGCTCTCTCCAGTGCACATCTCTCTTTCTCTTCCACCCACACCCCAAGCATATATTGGTTTAAGTCCAGTGCACCTGCAAAACCTGAGACAAAGGAACATGCACCAGCACCTCATGGCAGGTAGGAGGTGAACCTGGGAGTCCCGAGTCTAATTCCACAGAGGGATGAACAGCCCCAGAAAATAAGGTGGTCTCACTTAACCCAGGCCTTGCTCCCTCTCCCATTTTTGTTTCTCTGCTTAGCAATGGCTGGTCAGTGATCTCAACCAAAAGACAGGGGCTCTGGACCCAGCAGGACCAGCCCAGATGCCCTGCCTGCCTACCTCCCTGGTTCTTTCCTCAGCCACTCCTGCCTGGAGAGAAGCTCGTGAGAGGACAGAAGGCAAACACAGAGGGAGTTCATCTGAGCCCCAAGTGTTCCCCTGGGTGCCCCCTGATTACTACCACAGTCTTAGGAGTAGACAGAGGCAGGAGGGCAAGTGAGGAGGGTTCTAAGCACACTTGGAAGCAGTAAAGGGGCCTACAAATCTGGCAAGGACAGGAAGACAGCTTTGCAAAAAATCACAGACCCACAGGAAAAGCAACCTTCTCACCCAGCAGGGCAATACTTCCACTAGCTGCTCCTGAGAACTGCTTCTCTCTCTCAGCCCAGACTGGCCTGGCCTTGGGTCAGAACCATGGGATTTCCATCCACAGGCCATCCCCTCACTCACAGAGGCCAAGACATCTTCCCCACGGGAGGAATGCTACATCAGACTTCTCTAGTCTTCAGGCTGCACTGAGATACCCCTCCACTGACACAGATCTTACCTGCTAACCCTCTGGACTCTAGTCCCAAACCATGACTTTTTCCAGACCACCATATTTAGGGCAGAATTCAGTGTGGCCTGGAATTGTGCTTTGTGATGATGTGTCGAATGAATGAATGCATTGATTAATAAATAATAAATTATGAGTATTCGATGAATATTAGCTTCTATGTCCACCAAATACAAGGCTTCCTTACAGGCTATCCCCATTGCAGCCTCAGTCCTGTAAGTAACTGCACTGTTCCAATCCTAGAATGCCACACCTACTCTCCCCACAGCCTCCAGGAATTCTCTGAGACTTGTGCTCAGGTCATGCTCCCAGAAGCCCTCCTAGCCATCCCTGCTCTGAGGTTCCATGATGCCCACAGCACATGTCTCTCGGTTGTGTCCAGGCAGTCAAGGCTTGGCCAGCAACAAAGACCAGGAGGAAGGCCCAGTCCTGGACGAGTCTTTTTTTTTTTTTTTAATCCCCTAACTTCCTGAAGAAGCTCACAGACCAATGTAAACAGAAGAGGATTGAAGACACAGGCTGTTTCATTTGTGTCTCTTTAGCCTTGCCCCTAGACTGCCATGTAACTGAATAGTAAGTTCCAGAATGGAATCACACAGCTTCACCTCAAGACAAACAGCTAGGGGAAAGGGAGTCAGTCTGCCAGTCTGCCCTATGCCAAAAGGCTGACCCTCAGGTTTCTCTAGGCCTGCTTCCTGGCCACATTGACGGAGCCACATGCTAGAGCAAATCCAGGACAGGGAGAGATCCAGAGAGCCAAAGCATTGCAGTGAAAATGGAGGAGAAGCTGAGCCTGAGTTAAGGAAGATGAAGGCTGTGCCAAAACTCATTTTCCCTTCACAGAGTACTAAGCTCAGAAGGCAAAATCTGTCCTTGCAACCACCTCCTGAGACATTTGCCTGGGAAGAAACAGCCAGTGGGAGGGAGCTAGGGAGTGTCTGAGAATGTTGGGAGCAGGGAGAATATTGCAGGCTCCAAGTTAGACCTGACCATGAATCAGATGGGGCTTGGGGGGTTGGGAGGGTGGATTCTTACCCACACAGGCTCCCTGATCTTCCCCACCAGGACACCAGAGGAGAAGACACAGGGGAACTGTCCTGGATCATATGTCTTCCATCCAGCATCTGTCCCCATCAGGAAATGGGGTGCCTGGCACTCATCATCTTCAACTCTAAAGGCTAGGTGGAAAGGAGGTGGTGAGGTGAAGAGAATGCCCTTTGAAAGAAATGAGTTGGGGGACAGGTTGAGCTTGAGGTGTCCCCTAAAATCCCTGATGATGACAACAGGCTGCTCCTGAGATCCCTAACTTTGTGTGCTGCCTGAGGACTGGTACCTCATGCTAGCTGACCTGGTCTGCTCTGGGGAGGTGCCAGCAAGGAGAGGCCTGGGGTAGCACTCCAGAGGCCTAGTTACTACCTCTTACTCAGCCTCAGTGTCCCACTCTGGTCCAGCCCCACCCATCCCAGTGAAATAACCAAAGTGCAGGGGGCTCTTAATTCCAAGGTTTAAATAATAACAGTTAAGTAGGATGTACTCAAAACTAAACCTATGTATCCCTCTGACCTAGTAACTTGACTCCTAAATCTTACATCCAGAAGAAGAAAATCCATACATATGTTCACTAAATGACAGATTCAAGTGTTCAAAGCACTGTTCATAATAGCCCCAGACTGGAAACAACCCAAATGCCCCTCAACAGAAGAACAGGTAAACAAATTTGCTCTACTTACACAATGGAGCAGTTATACCAAATTGGAATGAAGAATTTACTACTACATACAATAGCATGGATGAATCCCCTGGACATTAAGTAAAATGAAAGAAGCCAAGCATAAAAGCACACATTGTATGTTCCATTTTGGTGAAGTTCACAAAAAGACAAAACTAATCCATGGCTACAGAAGTCAGGATAGTGCTTGCCTGCTATGGGGAATGAGTGGAAGTGGACATGGGATTTCTGGGGATGCCCATTTCTTGTTCTCAATGTATAACTTTGAAATTTTTTTGGAGCTATAAATTTATGATTTGTGCATTTCTGTATGGATGTCACATTTCAAGTGGAGGGGAGTGAAAGAACTACCAGTATTTCTGGAGTCTATAACAGTGACACCACCCACAAACCCACAACCAGACTCAAGGCAGACCTACTGGTCACACTCACCTGTCCAGCCAGGACCTCTGTAATCTGACTCAAGAAGGGAGTGCTAGGGAAAGAGTCTGGCTCTTGAACCCAGAGGGGAGAAACAAGCCAGAATCACATCAAAAGACACTCTAGAGATCCTCTATTCCATGCCTCCTAGCCCAGGTGTCAGCAAACATTTTCTGTAAAGTATCAGAGAGTAAATATTTTAGATTTCTCTGGCCACATATAGTCTCCATCCACATATTCATCTTTATTGAACTCCTTTAAAATTTAAAAACCATTCTTGGGGTGCCCTGGGTGACTCAGTCAGTTGAGCCCCAGACAATGGATTTTAGCTCAGGTCATGATCTCACAGTTCGTGGGACCGAGTCCCACTTTGGGCTCTGTGCTGACAGTGTGGAGCCTGCTTGGGATTCTCTCTCTCCCTCTCTCTCTGCTGTGCCCCACCCCCACCAACTCATGCATGCATGCTTGCACTCTTTCTCTCAAAATAAATAAACTTAAAAAAAAATTTAAATTTAAATTTAAAAAAATTAAAAAAAAATAAAATTTAAAAACCATTCTTACCTCTTGGGGTTTACAAAAAGAAACTGAGGGCCAGATTTGTCAACCCCTGGGCAACGTAACCAATGCTAGACTGCCCCTCTAGTACCTCTGACAAATGGTCCCCAGTGTCTGTGACAAGGGCTTGCCTTGTCACCATGAACTGAAATTTAATTATCTGCAGTTGAACTCTTGTGTGGGCTTCTCCAACCTAAAAATTCTGCTAGGGGCACATGGCTGGTTGGGTCCAAAGAGCATGCAACTCTGAGCAGCCCCCTCTTCTTTTGTTCTACTCCCCAGCTGGTTCCCCTACCATTCCATGTGTAGGGTACAACCCGCATTCAGAGATGGGTAAGTATTTCAGCCTTGAAAAGCAGTTTCAGTTCTTCTTGTTCAGATTTCCCCTCGTGGCTCCTCAGCTCGGTCATTACCTCTAGGAAGGCTCCCAGATTATATAATGGGAATTTACTTGTTAGTTTCCTAACAAATAAACACTACCAATAGATGCCCCACTGTAGGCAGGCCAGGCCTGGGTTTCAACTCCCTCCCTTTCCAAACATAAGGTTTTCCAAACCACTAAGCGACAGGCAGTAGGACATTTTTCACCACAGGGTCCCAATCTCCTGACCCTTCAAAGAGGAGGACTTTCTTCTATGGCTCATCTACTACAGGAAGGGCATATAATAGTAGGTGATGGGGATACAAAGATAGCCCCAGTAGGCACTGTTCCAATTACTTTACAGATGTCAATTATTCCAACTTCACAACAACTCTAATATATGTGTGCTACTGTCATCTTTATTTTGCAGATGGGGATATAGCAGCACAGTTGTTAAGAAACTAGTCCAAAGGCACACACAGAGTTAAGTGACAGAGTTGGAGTGCTAACACAGTCTGGGACGAGCCTCAGGGAAGCGTCTCCTTCAAGAGGTTATGCCTAGGCAGAGACCTGAAGGATAATTAAGGAGCTATATCTGGGTGAACCAGTGAAACAAAAGCCTTCCAGGTGGAAGAACATGCCCAAAGACATAGAGGCCAACAGCCTAGCATGAGTGTGTCAGACTTCCATTTCAGGTGGATGGTTCTGGTGGCTTCAGGATGGACTGAAATGAGGGCAAACGACCCTTTAGGAAATGTATCCAGTTGGAAGCTGATAGGGTCAGATCTAGGATGACAGGAAGAGATAGAGAAATCGGCCTAGGTTTGGGGAGATAAAAATCAGCAGGACTTGATGGTTGCATTTTGTTGTGTTTGTTTACTATTTATTCAGCAGATAGGTTGTATGTTCAGCATTATGATAGATGAGCTGCATGTACAATGTTAACAGCACATTTACCATCCCTGCTCTGTAGAATTTACAGTTCAAGTTTGGGCTCAGAGAGGGACAGCAGGGGTTCCAGGTGGTGGAACACCAGCAGGTGGTGTTCCTCAAACCAAATAGTTGACACGCATTATTGAAGACAAAAAGATCTATAGAATAAGTCAGCGTAGGGCATACTAAGTCTGAGGTTATCTGAGAAGTTGCAGGACAGTGGAGATGGACATAGAAGTCGTAACGGGAGAGATGAGGGCTAGAAAGCCGAGGCTCTGCAGGTAGTAAGGGATTAATTGGTTTGAGGAGAAAAGTTGGAGGTATACGAGTCCCCATGCGAGATCGTTTGATTTCACAGCCACTCCACGCTACCGCAAGCACCACCCCACTGCGTTCTTGCAGGCCACACCCTCGAGCGTGGCCTCCGTGGAGAGGGCGTTCTCACTACCACAAAGGCTTCAGGCTAGAAGGGCCGAAAGTGCACGAGAGCGCGAGTTTGGACGCCGCTCTCCCCACCCTTTTGGGTCCGTGTCCGGGGAACTGCCTCGGCTGAGGGACTGCTGGACACTCTGTGTCTGGCTGGTGTGGAGTGGTGTAATGGTCTGTTGATTCTCTTTCCACTTCTGCCCATTCTCACCAGTCTTTCCTATCAGGACCGGCTGGATGGCCGTCAGGGCTCCCAACTGTCGCGTCCCCTGGGGCATCATAGAGAACGTAGTCCTCCATTGGCTCAGTCTACCCTTTCCGAGTGTGGGTTAGAGCGCCTACGTCATTTTCTGTCGCCTCGGGCTGGGTGGGGAGTGCCGCCACCAGAGGAGGACGCTGCTGGGTCGGGCAAACCTGGAGGGAGGCAAGAAACGTGTCGGGACCCGGATTTGCAAGCTGAGGCTGGAAGGAAAGTGGAAGCTGCAGCCTGGTTCCGCTCCCGCTCCTCTTGGAGGGCGGCTGAGTCGGCGCCAGAGGGCTTTCGCGCCTTGAGCTGGGAAGAGCCTGAGGGAGGGGAGTAAGGCTCCTTTGCCGGCCTGAGGAGGAAGAGCAGTGTAGAGAAAAACCTTGGGTCACAAGCGTAGCTTGGACACGTAGCCTGCAGACACGTTCCCCGCTCCTCAGCTCGGAGTTGACGCATCCACACCTCCAGGCTGCGCATTAAAATGGCTGGCTGTGCCACTACTCCTAACCCCATGCAGACCCTTCAGGAGGAAGCGGTGTGTGCCATCTGCCTGGATTACTTCAAGGATCCCGTTTCCATAGGCTGTGGGCACAACTTCTGCCGAGGATGTGTGACCCAACTGTGGGGCAAGGAAGATGAGGAAGACAGGGACGGGGAAGAAGATGGATGGGAAGAAGACGAGGACGACGATGTGGAGGGGGCCACCGGTGTATGGGACAACTCTATTCCAGAGGTTTTGTACCAGGGCAGTGCTGACGAGGTGTTCCAGGACCAAGAAGATGATGAACTCTGGGTTGGTGACGGTGGCGTCAGGAATTGGGACATGGACTATGTGTGGAACCAGGAGGAAGAAGAGGAGGAAGATCAGGACTATTACCTGGGAAGCTTGAGACATGACCTGAGAATTGACGTCTACCCAGAAGAGGAGATATTGGAAGAATACGAGGACGACGAAGAGCTGTATCCTGACACCCACTTGCCTCCTCCTCCTCCACCTCCACCTCCCCCACCTCCTCCGCCCCCTCCACGTCAGTTCATCTGTCCCCAGTGCCGAAAGAGCTTTAAGCGTCGCAGCTTTCGTCCCAACTTGCAGCTAGCCAACATGGTCCAGATAATTCGCCAGATGAGCCCCACTCCTTATCGAGGAAGTCGGGGGAATGATCAGGGCATCTGCTCCAAACACCAGGAAGCCCTGAAACTTTTTTGTGAAGTGGACAAAGAGGCTATCTGTGTGGTGTGCCGAGAATCCAGGACCCACAAACAACACAGCGTGGTGCCAATGGAGGAGGTGGTGCAGGAGTACAAGGTGAGAGGCACAAGGGGGGAAGGAGAATGGGGGGGTGAGGGGAGTGGAGAGAAAAACAAGGGCAGCTGGGAGGCAGATACTTGCTAGTTGAATCTTTTTTGTGAGAGATAAGGGCACAGTAGTGGAGAGAGATGGGCATATGTGGACAAGAGACACACTGGCTGAGGCTGATTGGCTTCCCCAAAGGAAGCTGAGCAGAGGCACCAAAGCTGACCACTGTTGTTATTCCCTTTCAATCTGAGTATCAGTGGCATGTCCCTAGTACCAAATTTCACTCTGTTGAGTACTGAGGGTGTACCTGACCAAGACTCCAAGACCCTTAACACAAAGGAATGGAAAGCCATTAAGTACTTGAACCATAATAGACATTTGAAACCTCAGAGCACAAGCAGTGTCAAAACAGATGACTGGGGAAACACACACACACAAACATTGCTGGTTTTGGTATGCTGAAATGCCAGGTAGGAGTCATAGACTAAGTGCAACTGGCCATACCCCCTTCCCAAAATCTGAGGTTGCTTCCTCACCTTCAGTGGGGTCTGTTTTCCCTGTAGAGAGAGGCAGAGGACATAAACAGATGGATCAAAAGAAGTCTCATGTCCTTACCACTCTCCTTTCCTGGTATTTTATCATGAAAGGAGTGAGGGATTTAGGATGAGATGACCTGGCTCTGCCACTTACTGTCTAAACTTGGGCAGGTCTCCACCTCTTACCTTTACTTTTCCCCTAGGCTTGTTAAAATTAAAAGAGACCATGTACGTGAAAGTTTTTTATAAACCATGAAGCACTAAACAGATGTTTGCTTTTATTTGATTTTCCTGTAATTTGTCTTTGCTTTGGGTTCTGATTTAGTTAATACATTGCTTTCCTGACCTGAGTAGTAGAGAGTTATCTCAATGACCACATAAATAATGTCTTCCTTACCAAAAGCCTAGGTGAATGTGACTTCTAGCAGTACCCAAGGAAGGAGAGGACATCTCAGGCCCCAAAAGTTTTATCTTGGATATTCATTAGCAGCTGCTCACATCTCAGTGTGCTTTACAGTTTATAAAATCTATTTCCTCATGTTCTCCTACAGCAGTGGTTTTCCAGTTGTGAATTTTGACCAATTAGTGGGTCTTAAAATAAATGTGTCATGCCCAGCATTATTTTAAAATTAAACAGAAAATATCAGGGTTCATGGAACATAGTAAGGTAAACATTGTCTTATGAAAGCCTTAAATTATGTGTACACCTGTGTATACTTGGTCTCACAGTAAAACGTATTGCTTACTCTGGGTTGCAGTCAAAACACAAACGCTGTCCTAAGGCATCATACATTAGCTATTATCATCACCCTTCAATTTAGTTACTGGTAAGTGCACAGTGAGACACTACAATCTTAACTACAAATCACTGCTAATTTCATCATACAAACCTGACTTTAAGGACAACCCTAGCACCATGCTTTCCCCCAGGGTAATAAAGTTTGCCTCCAGAAGAAACTCTGTCCTATACTTCTGGTTTTTAGTACAGTGAACCTGAGGAAAGAAGGTAACCTTTCATTCCTCTGCTAGAATTTTCTGTAAGGATTTTGAAACCACAATTTTCACTGAAAGTTAAAAGAGATGGTCTTTTCAACTAGGGAAGCCAGATAACACTCACTTGAAACTTGAATTATTTATAAAACATACCAGTAAACATAAACAGCAAAACCAAGTTAAACAAATTGGGGATAATTCCTTTCAAAATATAGAATATTTAAAAGAAAATAAAACTTTTATTTTCAAACACATACCAGAATTTAAGTAGATGGTATTGCCAAACATAGGAATTACAATGAAGATGTTAAAACTTTTATTTTATGTATGTATAAACTTTTAGTAATTGGTAATGTAGTTTCGTTACTGCCTTTCATTGGTCAACATATACCAGCAGCATAATTTACAATTTTACTGAAAACTCTCATGATAGGTAACATTATAAGAAACTATTTTTGTATAAAGGTTTATTTCATATTATGCATTATCCATCACACAGTTCTGGTTACAGTGAATTCTTGTCAGCTACCACTTGAACACATTTTTTTAATCTACTTTGAAGGTGATCAAGCTTTTTAGTTTTAGGGACTGAGTAGGGAGTTGTTACTCATAGACTCAAGGAATAGGTCAGTGATTTTTCAGGAATAGGAGAGAAAGGCTTTCTCTCTCCCTCCACAAGTTATATTAGCATTGCACATATGGGGAATGTTATAATTTATAAAAGAACTCCTTGGCTGGTGGGAATACAAAGATAGAACAAGAAACATTCAGAGTAAGGCCTATAATTAATGAGGCATATGAACAGGTTGGGTAGCCACAGATGTTCATTGTGGGTATGATGCTAAATATTTATACTGCTATTTTTCTTGCATATCCAAGACAATTATATTGTTTCGAGGTCAATGTACTTTTAAAGTTTAATTTTGTATAAAAAGAGGCTTTTTAGCTCTGAAAAGCTTACTTATTTACATCTTCCATTTTGTCCATCCCATGAGTTAGAGTTCATCTTGACTCTTCAAGATAGAATCAGAGGATTATGAAAGTAAAAGCATTTAGATTTGACCAAGGGCACCATTAAATGGTGTCAGGTTTTAGGCGGCAGATGGGTGTATAAAAAGGAAATGAACAAAGATTTCACTTGTTGGGGTTCAGGCACAACTGGATGCCTGTATTGCCCTGCCACCCAGCTGCCGCCAATAAAATCATTCATCGTTCTGCAAGAGGGACCAGATGCTTCCATCATCAGTACTCCTTTTTCTGTTTTCTCCTTTGAGGTAGCTAAATATGGCAGCCAAAAAGTTATTTGAGGCTTTTATCAAGTATATATTCACGTTATGATGCAGAAGATAGAGTCATCTTCTTCAGTTGAGTTACCAGTTACCTGAAAATGTTGGGCAGTGACACAATGCCAAACACTGTTGAATTTATGCCATTAAAAACAGTGGAGTATTCTGCAAAGCACAATTCTCTGAAGCTTTAAGATTGGACAGTATTGGAATATTAACAGCAATCTTCCAAAAGCTATGAAAGCATAATATTAAATAGCCCTTTTAATTGCAAAGGAGAAAAAAATGAAGAAATTTGTGAAGCCTTGCATTCCAAGTGCTGCCACAACTTTGAGAGGAAATTGAGGAATTCCAGACTTTCTTCATCTACTTCTACAGTCTTAACTCTGAAATAATGACTGAACATATCAAACTTCAGGTTTTAAAAACTTCAGCTCATCTTTCTTTGCTGTTGAGATGAATCTACTGAAAAAAAAAAAAGTGTGCTTTATGTTTAAAAATAAAGCTTTAAAAACTGTGGATGTGGTGGTTTCATAAACGTAATACTTGACCACTAAAAACAGTATTTTTGAAGCTGTATCAAATGAACTGAATTGGAAGAAAATTATACGAGTATACTCGGTGGTGCTACAGCAATGGAGTGTTCTAAATCTGGGTTTTTGGCAAGAACTGAAGAAAACTGTGTGTAAGATGTACTGTAGCAATCCCCACCAAGCATCCACTTCCACTGATTGACCCATAATCTACTGGAAATCTTCACCTTGCTGTCAGCATAACCCTTGTGAAAAACAGTAGATTTGATCCCAGTTTGCCTTGATTTTTGAAGATCTGTTCAGAATGCCATTGAGAGTGTTTTCTCTTATGTACTAAGGTTCCTTGGTTGTCAAAGAACTGTACTCAGCTGAATTTATGGACAGAACTGACTTTGAAACACCAATGACAAAATAACTCTCTGATTTTGGAACACCATCTAAAGAGAATTTGTTCTTTAAAATTTCAAAAATTAGAACTTTTGACAGAATGTAATGCATTGAAGCTTAAAATACATTGACCCTGAAATGTCAAAAGGCAAACACCAACATCACTCTCATTATGAAATACTTTAAGCAAAACTTGCCAAAAATCCAGCTACACATAGCAAACTCATGCTAAAAATGTCTAACTTGCTTGGCCAATCTTTCAAGGACTAGATTTCTGAATGTTATTTCAAGACAAAAATATGAAATACCCATAACTATTTTGGGTGATTGTTCTTGACCTTGTTCTTAAAACCTACCTGGGGTCGCTTTTATAAAGAATGTTTTCAACTGTTGGTTGGTTCAATTCCTTTAAGAGGAGTATGTGGAACTTTAAGTCTGTTTGTTTTGACTAGAAACTTCCAGATAAATACTCTAGAGAAATTGGGATATAAAATGTCTAAGCATATGTGAAGACTTTGTTCCATTTGTTATTCCATTTTCTCTTTACATCTTAAAAGCTTTTTTGGGGGGGGGGGGGGGGGGTGGAGTATATCTAGCTGTGGGGAGAGGACAGTACAAGAGTATTGTTAAAGCACCTTGTGTTTTGTTATATCTTCTATACCACCCAAGAAAGATAAGGCTTTTAACAGTGACATAGTTATCACATCATCTGAATAAATTTTTGCCTTCCAAAATTACCCTTGCTTTGATTTTTAGTCATGATACTTGTGAAATTTTAAATAACACTAGAGGGAAAATGTGAAATTTTTACGTATATGAAAAGTAGAGCTATGGGTTCCAAAAACGTTAAGGAAAAACTGGTATATCCATATTCACCAGATATTCATCTATTTATTGAATGTTTTCCCTACTAGGTTCAGCTATTGACTGTTGTATCACAAGTCAGACTGTTTAAACTTGGTCCTCACTACTCCTATGGTTGTACCTGGGACCTCATCTTTACAGACTTGCTACTTATCTGAAACCCTCACTTTAAACTGCACTATGACCTTAGCTCTTTGCCTCCTAATGCAGTTAAACACACTCTAGTTATACCTGCTCTTCAGTTTTGTGGAGGCCACAGTTCACTGACTCCTAATTTTTTTCTTTCCCAATTTAATAGATTCTTGCTGAGCCTGGACCTCATGATTAGTCTTGGCATGAAGAACGGATCCACACTGTAGTCTAGACCAGCGTTTCTCAACCTCAGCACTAATGACATTTTGAATAAGAGAATTCTTTGCAGGTTGGGGCTGTCCTGTGCATTATAGGATGCCTAGGAGCATTCCCTGGACTCTACCCACCAGATGTAAGTAGCACCCCTCCATCAGCCGTGGCAACCACAAATGTCTCCCAACATTTCCAAATGTCTTATGGAGAGGGGTGACAGGAGCAAAATCATCCATGGTTAAGAATCATTGGTCTAGACTCAGGGAAAGTGGTCAAATCCACAGATGTGCCATTACCAGCTTTACTTATGCCCTATAGCCAGTGATTGACATAGGTGTTTAAAAGTGTTCAATGGGGCACCAGGATGACTCAGTCAGCATCTGACAACGGCTCAGGTCATGATCTCATGGTTTGTGAGTTTAAGCCCCATATCAGGCTGTCTGCTGTCAGCACAGAGCCTGTTTTGGATCCTCTGTCCCCTGCTGTCTATGCCCTTCCCCTGCTTGCTTGTGCTCTGTAAAATTAAATTTAAATTAATATTATCTTTTTAAAAAAAGTGTTCAATGGAAAAATAGCCCCACCTACCTAGAACCTTATTAAACGGTCTTAGCATCAGTGTATTAATTGATATGACCCCTACTTCTCCCAGCTCTTGGCAGGCAGGTGGCAAAGTCAGCAAACTTTAAAAAAAAAAATTTTTTTTTAATGTTTGTTTATTTTTGACAGAGAGAGAGAGAGAGAGAGACAGAGCATGAGTGGGGGAGAGGCAGAGAGAGAGGGAGACCCAGAATTCGAAGCAGGCTCCAGGCTCTGAGCTGTCAGCACAGAGCCTAACACAGGGCCCGAACTCACAGAGTGCAAGATCATCATGACCTGAGACGAAGTCGGATGCTCAACCGACTGAGCCACTCAGGCACCCCAGCAAACTTTTTTTTTAAGCCAGAGCTGCATATGTCACTGCCATTTGGGAGAGCAAGGCCTATGACAGATAAAGCAATGTATGAAATCAAGATCTAGAAATGATGAGTAATAAAAGACAATCACTTCAGCAAATATCAGTTTCAGCAGGGCTACAGGACAGTCATTTTTTGTTTTGATTTTTAAGTATTATGCAGAATTTACAAAACCAGAGCCTGCCTGCTCCTGGTGGAGTGGAGTGGCCCTGCTTTAATAAGTATAACGTCAACCCCTAAAGCACTTCCTTAAAACCTGAGTCTCCTCTACTAGCCACCAACCTCTGGCCCCTATGCCATGCCTCCAGAAATCTTTATAGGACCTACAGATTCTATGCTATGTCCCACCCCCAACTCCTGACCCCCTCTGAAAGTTAATCCTGGAACAATGAAAGTTATTACAAATATTTATTGACTGATAAAAGATTACAAAAAGGGGGACACAAGACATTAGGCTGTTATACCAGGTCTGAAAGGACTTTGCAACAATGGAAGTATTCTAAATCTATGCTATTTGATATAGTAGCTACATATGACTTAAGCTCTTGAAATGTGTCTAGTGCAACTCAGGAACTGAATTTTTAATTGTATTTAATTTTAATTAATTTGAAATAGCCACTAGTGGCTATCAAGTTATATTGAATTGTATAGTTCCATAGAAAGAAGGCACGTTGAATTCTGGTCCTTCCTAGGACTCAGGAATAGAGGCAAGTCCAAAGGAAAGATGAAAAAGAAATGAGACAACTTTCTTTTCCCCATCAGAAGAGGCAGGCTCAAAGGTGATATTTTTTGGCACAGAAGCAAATACATAAAAGAAAGTGGCTCAGTCAGTTGAGCATCCGACTTTGGCTCTGGTCATGGTCTTTCAGTTTGTGAGTTCGAGCCCCACATCAGGCTCTGTGCCGACAGCTCAGAGCCTGGAGCCTGCTTCAGATTCTGTGTCTCCCTCTCTCTCTCTACCCCTCCCCTGCTCACGCTCTGTCTTTCTCTCTCAAAAATAAATAACATTAAAATAAATAAATAAAGGCCTTCTTACATTTTTTTTTAAAAATCTGACTAAAACAGCCTTGAACAGTTCCACTTGTGATTCATGTGGATCACATGTGAGAAATGTGATAAGGAACTCTAATGGGAAGGCAGCTAAAAAAGAAACTGCATTACCCTCTTTCCCAAAAAAGCCAAAGCTGGGGCCTCAAAATAGGAGGGGAAAGAAGTATAAATAAGGTTTTATTTGGTGCCTGACTTTTTGAAAGTGGGATGTGGGGCAAAACCTAGCATTAAAGTAGGTAAGTGGGTTCTTCCCTTTTTCCTCTCACACCTAAATCCTGACAGAGAGTGGTAAGGAGATCATGGAGTCCTAGAAGGGAAAGCAGTTTGTGCTGGCAGTGCTAAATAAGAAAAGAGGAAGTGAGCGGTTTTAGGAATAACAGGGCTGAAAAGGAGGAGAGCTAAAAGTGGTGACAAATTTAACTTTTAATTATATAGTCTTTGCCCACAAACCAGAGTCCTCAGAGGTATAATATGAGAACCCCAGGCATAGGGAAATAGCTCATCTTACAATGTGAGAAGTGTAGGAGCTGTGACAGGAGACCAGCAAAGAAGGAAGGAAATGGGCCGCTAAGTTACTACTCTTCTCCCCACTTCTATCCCTTCCAAAGAAGCAGGAAAATGGATACCTCAGAGATTTGAGCTAGAAATAGCCTTAAAGAATAGGTCTTATTCTTCCATAGCTACTGAGGCTTATTCTTCCATAGCTACTGAGGATCATGCTTAGGCCTTCCCAGTCTTTTACCCCATCCTAAAGGACTCAGCAGAGTTGGTCAGAGACTTCTCATTGACTATTCCACCTGGTATGAAGCAGGGCCCCACAAAGATGAAGGACCCAGGTCACCTGGAAGAAGACCCCTAGGGGTCCTGCCCCTTTTTGTCTGCCATTTCCTAATCAGATAGAATCCTCTGTCTACCCTGTCCAGCAAAGGATGGAATTTCTCAGCAAGCTCTGGCTATTTAATCCAAGTGTGAGTAGAAAGAACTGTTTTCTCTTCAGCCCTCTTACAGTGTGGTAAGCTAGCCAGTCTTAAGGTTCCATTTTAACATACCTTCCCAACCCTAGTTCATATGAAATTGTCTTCTTCCAGGAGAAAGCTGAAAAAAGGCACCTTGGGTCATCTTTTGTTTCTTCCTACCACCTAATGTTGTTTTAAATCCTTTAACAAGCCAGAGGTTTGCCTTCTCCTAGCATGTCTTATAATTCTACCTGGCCTGTAGTCACCTGCCTGGACCACACCCACTTCCACAGCCTCTCGCTGTACATCTGCTGAAGTACCTAGGGCCTGGAGAACCCACAGTCCATCTCCCAGGGAAAACCCAACAGAATGCCTTAGCAGCTTTCACTATTAGACTTCAGACTTCTGCCTAAGATGGGCAATGAATATTTATCCAGAGACATAAGTAAATGATATGTGATTTTTTGCAAGATCTGTTCCTGGCTTTGACTTAATAACATATCCCTGCCTCTCACCAGGAAGAAAGCAATAGAACCTACAGTAAGAACAGAACTTCCCATGTTTCTTTCTAATCTTTTTCAGCTTAATTCTTTAGGCCTCAATCATGAATTAGTTTCTATAATCAGAGCCCAATTCTAGATACTGGAGTGAAGAAGGTGGGGTAGGGAGGAGACAGATGGATTAGACATGTTGAATCCCTCATCATAAGGCCATTGGTAAGTCCTCACTCAGTCTCTCCTTTCATAGGACTCTCATGACCCTCCTACAAACCCCCTTGTCTGACTTCTGAACTCTTGTCGTTTCTAGTCTTCCTTCAACCTTCAAACTACCCTCCATTCTGAGACCAAACACTTTACAACAAAATTAAGTCTAGGCAGGAGAGGGATGAGATAATCCTAAAGAGAAAGACCTAGGCCTCAAGACAAATCCAGATTCCTTAGTAGTCAACTCCTTCCTGATAGAGGCTCTCTGGCCACCTTGGGTTTCACTCTCTCCTACCTTCCCATTTGAAACTATCCCTCTAAAACTTCTGCATGCAAACTACTCTAACCCCTCCCAATGGTGATCCTCTGCCTGGAACACCTTTTAACTACTTGCCCTTAACTACTTAGCCTGTGAGGCTAGTTACCAAGATTGGAATCTTCTACAACCAAACCCTCTACCAGCAAATGCAGCATTTGAGCCCAAACAGACCAGTCCCTGACCTCAGGGCACTGAGAAAATCCCTGAGGGATTCAAATAAGGGGAAACTGAGCTAAGGGCTATGCAGGCCCAGCACACCATCACTATGAGGGTATGAAACCAGAAGCCTAACTTAGACTTGAGGGTCACAGAGGGTTTCTCTGGGGTGGCAACCTGAGTTGAGACCTGAAGGAAGCTTAGATTAAGAAAAGTGGGGGTGAGGGGTGCCTGGGTGGCTCCGTCGGTTAAGCATCCAACTTCAACTCAGTTAATGATTTGTGGTTGGTGAGTTCGAGCCCCCTGTTGGGCTCTGTGCTGACAGCTTGGAGCCTGGAGCCTGCTTCAGATTCTGTGTTTCTCTTTCTCTCTGCCCCTCCCCTGCCCACAGTTTGTCTCTCTCTCCCTCAAAAATGAATAAACATTAAAAAAACAAAGAAAAGAACAGTGGAGGTGGAATATGGTGGGCCTTCCCGGCAGAACAAGGTGTGTGTTCTGTGGAGGAGAGAACTGATAGTTGGGAGGAGCAGGGGAGAGCCAGTGTACCCACAAAAGGAGTATGGGCCAGGGGTACCTGGGTGGCTTAGTCAGTTGAGTGTCCGACTTCAGCCCAGGTCATGATCCCACGGTTTGTGGGTTCAAGCCCCGCATCAGGCTCTGTGCTGACAGCTTGGGGCCTGGAGCCTGCTTTGGATTCTGTGTCTCCCTCTCTCTCTGCCCCTCCCGCACTCTATCTCTCTGTCTCCCAAAAATAAATAAACATTAAAAATTAAAAAAAAAAAAAAAAAAAAAGTAAGTATGGGCCAGAGCCAACCACACTGAAACTGCCAAGAAACAGTAGAATGAAGGGAAGTCACCCGCTTTAGCTGGCAGGGGGCCCTCTGGTCTTGGCCACATCCTTTTCCCTCAGCCCTTCACCTATCACCCACAATAGTCATCACCACCACATTCAAGGGAAGACCTGTCTCACCTCCTGAATGCTGACAGGAGGGAATAGAGGTCTGTTCCTAAAAGAGAGGCTATGGACCTCTAGCAGGGAAACCAGAGGGGCTTCTCCCAGCTGTATGAGTCTTAGGAATTCCCAGCAGAAAAGACAGACTTCCTTAAAAGAGCATCTCCAATTTCTCCCTTAGGATGCTTACCTTGTGTGGGAATGGAAGTGGTGCCAGTGAGGATGTGGGAGACAAGGGAGCAGCCCAGGGACTGGGACTAGAAGTGGGTGGGGAACCCTCCAGGAGGGGCAGCCTGAGGAGCAGAAAGAAGGCTCTGCAGAGAAATTCTCCCAAAGGCCAGGCGGGGCCCTCCAGCAGGCTTCCACCTCCTAGAGGCCAGATCAAAGACATCTGGAATGAAAAGGCCGGCCACAATAGACCCGTTGTGGGAACTGTGCATCCTGTAGCCAAGGGGAGTCATCCCACTGGAAGGGGCAGGGCTTGAGGTGTGAGGAGTCCAGGTGAACCCATATGCCTAACTGGGAACCATGGGGACCCAGAGGGAAGCAGGTGTGTATGGGGCTCAACTCCAGCTGGGGCTGAGAAGGAAAGGCTGCCGCTGCACCCTCCTTCCTGCCCCTCGCTACACCCAGAATCGGGGCCATGCCTCCCTAGGTTCAGGAATGCTCTTCAATGACTTTGTGGCTTGCCGGGAGGCCAGGCAGTAACTGGAGGAAAACTCCGAGGGGGAAAGCCCAAAACCTGTAATCTGGTCGTCCGGGGAAGTCCACTACATTCCATTTCTCCTTCTCCTCTGGCATTGCCAGACGGGTACTAATAGGCTCCAGAAGAAAACGCGAATTACCCTCCCCCCTTGGCCGCATAGGATGGGGCGCTAACACAATCCTCTTACAGAGCAAGGAGCTGGTGTACGAAGAGGCCCACGGAATTATGGGAAGTCAAGGGCACTTCCAGAAATTTCGAGCTCGGTAGGCGGCAGGGAGGACTCCGTGAAGGGGCCAGCCAAAGATGGGACTGGGGGAGGGCGGGGCTAGCCTGGGAACCGCCCTCTTCTGGAAAGGAACTGAGAGATGCCTAGAAACGTCGTCCTTGAGTAAGACCTGGGAGGCTCGTTTTAAACCTGCACCCTTGGCCCTGCCTCAGGGATGCTGATTCCACAGCGGCTCCCTGGCAAAATTCAAGAAAACTGAGAGCCAAATGGTATTTCTCCAGGCGGGTAAACATAAAGTGACTGAGCAATGATCTCTTTAGGGAGTGGAGATAGGAGACGAAGAACTCGTGTTCTTGAACTGAGGAAATCCTCTGCATATACAGGTCAACAGCCAGGGGAGTGCTTGCGCTGAGCATCTCTACTAGATGATGCGTGGAATCTCTCACCTCTCCATTTGTGCCAAGTGCCCAGGGCACTTGGCATGACCCCAGTTATGAACAGCAAGCTGGATATTGGTGTGGGTGAAGGTAAGAGTCTCCCACGACCAGAGGAGAAACAAAATACATGGGTCGAAGTCGAGTTGGACTATATTGTTGGAAAAGCAAGAAGACAGCTAATTGGGGGTGCTATGGTGGTGGGTGACATACATGACTGGGACCCTTGAAGCACAGTCAGGACAGCGTCCTGAAGAGCCATGATTCTTCCCCAAGCCTGCTGGCCCTCTTGTCAATTGCCCCTTACCTCCATCTCAGGGTTTGAGTTTCAGCACCTGCAACAATCCAGTTCAAGACTTTTGCACTGACTGTCTCTCCACTACATCTCCTCCCACATACTTTCCATTATTGGAACATTAACTTTCCATATAGCCACAGGGCTGTATCCTACTTCTCCTTCCTCTCTGCTCCAATCTCTCTCTCAATCTCCGTTCCACTCACCCCATCAAATGTAAACCAAAAAAAAAAAAAAAACAAAAAAAAACAGGTCCAGGTCCCCACCATCTTAGCTCACAGGTGTATTCCCCCAAGACCTAAAACAGGAACTGGTACCAAAGAAATGCTAAGTTTGCCTGCATTTACTCTGCCAGGCACCATTCTGGGCGGCTTTACATTTATTGACTGATTGATTGATTGATAGATAGATAGAGATAGAGCACAAGCAGGGGAGGGGCAGAGAGAGGACAGAATCCCAAGCTGGCTCCGTGCTCTCTGCGCAAAGCTGGACACGGGGTTCGAACTCACTAACTGTGAGATCATGACCTGGGCCAAAATCCAGAATCGGTCGATTAACTGACTGAGCCACCAAGGCGTCCCTGGGTGCTTTACCTAACTCACTTACTCTCCTCAACACCGTTTTAGGTTGATACTATTGTTTCCAACTTCATTTTACAGATGTGAAACTAAAAATAATACACATTACAAACAAAATAATTATGTATAATCCCCCCTTATTTTGCATAAATGATAGTCACTGCTATCATCCTGATCTGTGCAACCCCCCCTCCCCCATTTAAAAAATATTTGAGGGGCACCTGGGTGGCTCAGTCAGTTAAGCATCTGAATCTGGATTTTGATTCAGGTCATGATCTCAGGATTAGTGAGTTCGATCCCAGTGTCCAGCGTTCTGCCGGGAGCATGGAGCCTGCCTGAATATTCTCTCTCCTTCTCTCTCTGCCCCCACCCCCGTTCATGTGCACCTCCCTCTCTCTCTTAAAATAAATAAACTTTAAAAAAATAAAATTAAAAATACTTGAGAGAGGCGCTGCCAGCCAGCATCGTATCTTAATTTCAAGAATGTGCCGTAGCGGGAGGCACTACATACTCACATACCATGAGGTTAAATGGGAGGGCGGTAGCCATCCAGGCAACCATGTTCCACTGCTTCCCAGTCTGAGGACACCTCCTTGGGGGCACGCCTGGACCCCCCAGCCGGCCTTTCTGTGAGGTGGTTAGGCCCAGAGCGGCTTTGGACCCGAGTCCCCAGAATTCAGAACCCGGAGGCCTTTCCTCTCGCGGACGTTCAGTTTCTATGACGGCTCTCTGCACTCCTGCCTAGACGAGAGCTCGGTGAACGATTAGCGGCCCACGGACCGATTTTTCGTTCCTCCCCGCTTTTCCGCACCGTAACCCATTTTCGTCTTAACTCCTGCCTGGACTAAGCCCTTCCGAACAGGGAGTGCCTCAGCCAATTCCCTAAGAGCAAAAACCTCTTGATGAAAGAGCTGCTCTCTGAGACAGAAGTCTGTTAGGGTTTAATAATTCACCTGAGCACAGTGTATTTAAAAAAATTTAATACCATATTTTTCATATCGCTTACCATTTCTCGCAGTTCTCACCCAGAAATTAAGCTCCCTCAGCGTTGCCCTCCGAGCCACCCTGCGGAAAGGGCGGAGCTCGGGCTGTGCCACATGGGAATACCAAAGGTGCTGGGCGATCCTGACGGGAATGTGCCGTGCACTTCCCCTCTTCCGCTTCTTAAACATCACGCCCCAGTGAACGTTTGATGGATTCTTTAAAACACTTGACAGAGTTGGTTTCAGAATGTTTTTTGTATGGCACAGCTAAACTATAATGCGTGGCGGAAGGGGACCATGAAGTTTTATCATTTCACCTGCCCCTATGCCCCACCTGGCGCCGCCATCTAAGCAGAAATGAATCATGGGGGCCGCCATTTTGTTGGAGCGGACGGGTATTTCCGGTTCCGGTGGGGTGCCTTCTCTCTCTTTTCCTCTGCAGAGCCGCGGTGCGAGTGGCTGTGGTGCTAGTCTCTGAGCTATCCAACTCCATCCTTGTCGCCCCGGCGACACCCGCACTCCCCGCCGCCATGACTGAGCAGATGACACTTCGTGGCACCCTCAAGGGCCACAACGGCTGGGTGACTCAGATCGCCACCACCCCCCAGTTCCCGGACATGATACTGTCCGCTTCTCGAGGTACGGGCTGAGGTGCGGGGCAAGGGGTTGAAAGATAAGTGGGTTGCGCGTGTCGCCTGTTGTTTCCAGTGGATCGCGAGTTGGCGGTCCGGAAAACTCCGTCCGCCTGCGAGGTGGGGCATGCGGACCCGGGCCTAAGTCTCAGCCTGGATGAGCCCGTGAGGCATTTTCCACTTTGCAAAGGCCGAGACATAGATCAGCTCGTGGCTGCTAGGATTGCAGGATTGGGGTTTTATTTCTTGCCCGCCTCCTCGCAGATGTGGCTAAGTGTGCAAGAGCCTATACGGGTCGGGCGGGGCGGTGATGACCCCAACATGCCATCTGAGTGCCCATGCTGAGACCCAGAGGCTGTTTCTGAGCTGCCGCCCGGCCCTGTGCCTAGTTTTTCCTGGATGGACTCCCAAAGGGAGTCGTGACGCCAATCTCCTTGCAAGCCCGTGTCTTGTTTTTTCTGCCTTTTTTTTCTTGTCATTCTCTTGTTTGAATGAACACGCTATTGTTTGCCCCCACGCTATTAAAAACAGTCTGAGGTTAGGATCATGTCTGACGCTTAATCGGAAAGCGTGTCGAGTCCCAACACGTTTCAGTGAAAGCTTCCAGCCTTGTAGTGTGTAAATCAACTAAATCCAGTACTTCTGGCACCCTCAGTGGTAGTTGTAGGAAGCCCACGTTCAGTCTTCCCACACCCAAGCAGCAGTGTTTATGTATTAGACCTCAGAATAAAATTCAGACATTGGACTGTTATGAATGTCACAAAAAGGCATCCATAATCTGCTAAAGGCCTCCACACCTAAGTTTAATTCTAGTGGCGTTGCTTAGTTCTACTTGACTTTGTTTTGGAATAATGAATCACTTAGCTTTGACTAATGACAGCGCTCTCGGCTTGGGGGTCCCCTCCCCCCTTGAGTGTCCTTAATTTCTTGTAAATCCACCAATGACCTTGAGGGATCCTGGATTATCCAGTAGGTCAGTGAGTGGGCTGTGGGATTCCTCACTGGATTTTGTGTTACCTCCCCTTAGATAAGACTATCATCATGTGGAAGCTGACCAGGGATGAGACCAATTATGGCATCCCACAGCGTGCTCTTCGGGGTCATTCCCACTTCGTTAGTGACGTGGTCATCTCCTCAGATGGCCAGTTTGCCCTCTCAGGCTCCTGGGATGGAACCCTTCGTCTTTGGGATCTCACAACGCAAGTAGCTGCTCATTTGACTCTGGGGCACTGGGGAAAAGCTGGGCAGAAATGAGGTAGATGCTGTTGGGAGGTGGTTTCCAAAGGACAGTGAGGTTCATTGTGGGAACTGTAAAGCAGGGCATACATAGAGAAGATAGTTGGGTTGCTTGGCTTCCATCCTTGCTGCTTTTAATTACTTTTGCAGAGTTGCTTCAGAGTGGGCTGGTTGAGCAGTTTTGCCACATACTGTGGTTGAGAGTAGGCAAGGGTTTGAACATGTTTTATCTTGGGAGCTCAGTCTTTGGATGGTCAGGCATAATGGAGGATCCTAGTGATGACAGATGACATTGTCAGCCAATCCCCATGTGGGAGTGAGGACATGTCCTGCAATTCTGAAGGGATTCTCTGGCATATGCTCAACCCATGTTGTGATCAGACCCATGTCCAGGGTCATGTGAGTAATGGCAGCTCCAGTAAGACCAGGGAAGGCCAGGGAAACAGTCTGATGTGGAAGAATGTTTGCAGAGTCTAGAGACTGACCAAGTCCTCCTCCTTAGGGGTACCACCACACGCAGATTTGTAGGACATACCAAGGATGTGCTGAGTGTGGCTTTCTCCTCCGACAACCGCCAAATTGTCTCTGGCTCCCGAGATAAAACCATCAAGCTGTGGAATACTCTGGGTGTCTGCAAATATACTGTCCAGGTAACAGTGAAGGCACATGCAGAAAGCACATGAAGATTCTCTCCCATCCTTCTTAACCTTGGCATTATGTGGTGATTTCAAGCCTGGCTTGGGCTCCAAAGGGGTTCTGTTGATATTAAAGGTTTGGGTTCCAGGGATGTGAGTGCAAAGCCATCAGTGTACCTCCCATGTAACTGAGGGAAGGGGTGAGGGGTGTAGTTTCATGGGACAGGATAGTTTCTCCTTATTTCTTTTCTGTCCTCTAGGATGAGAGCCATTCGGAGTGGGTGTCTTGTGTCCGCTTTTCACCCAATAGCAGTAATCCCATCATTGTCTCCTGTGGCTGGGACAAGCTGGTCAAGGTGAGCTTGAAGTCAGGATGTAGGGCTTTTACCAGCCAGAATGTTCCCATTGCCTCGTAGATGGTCATAAGTTCTAACTTTGAAAGCTTTATTCCTCAGTTGACGTTTCCTATTGCTGTTTTCTAACTATTAGTTTTTGATACTTGGTGTGGAATAGTTAATTGAACCCAATATCCCTTGTAGAGCAACGAAGCATTCTTTATTTAATCTTGATTGTCCTTAGGTGACCAAGACAAATTCTTTAACCTTTTTTGTTACTGGTAGAATGAAAAATGGCCACCATATCCAGAAATGCTTTTAAAGAAGGTGCCATGCCTTTTTTGTCTTGAGCCTTCCTGACCCCAGTGGATTCGGAGCCAGGTTTTTCACCTATTACCCCCAACCCTCCCATATCTAGGTATGGAACCTGGCAAACTGCAAGCTGAAGACCAATCACATCGGCCACACAGGCTACCTGAACACTGTGACAGTCTCTCCAGATGGATCCCTCTGTGCTTCTGGAGGGAAGGTATGTTCAGGAGCTGGGAGTATTCTACTCAATGGGGGACAGTTTTTTTTTTAAAAAAATACTTGATAATGTAGCAATCCAAGAGTAAATGTTTGTGAAAATTGTTTTCTAAAAATTATATACACCATACTGTTTAAAAGATTGTTTTCAGTAAAGCTGGTTTCTTAAAGCTGTTGATATTATTAGAATTCTGTTTTCAGAACTGATTGTAGTGATTTTAGAAATTGTCAGGGCCTTGGTAGGGTTGATGGGGTGTCATGCATTAACGGAGGGGCATTCAGAGATATCCTGGTATTTGAATCATTAGCTTTGGGGAAGTTGTGGGAGGGAGAATAAGAATTAAGACAGAATCTTGACAGTTGAGATTAACACCTGGAATAGGTTTCATATTACCCTGACTCCCCTTTCCTCTTCTTAGGATGGCCAGGCTATGCTGTGGGACCTTAACGAAGGCAAGCACCTTTATACACTAGATGGTGGGGACATCATCAATGCCCTGTGCTTCAGTCCTAACCGATACTGGCTCTGTGCTGCCACAGGCCCCAGCATCAAGATCTGGGTGAGTGTGGGCTACAGTTGAGGGCCGAGCTCCTGGCTTTACTCTTGTGAGCCATGGCAATGTTGTGATTTCCTGATATGTCACTGCTGGGATTCGAGCTTCCTGAACAACTGCTGATCATCAGGCTATCAGTGGAGACCCAGGAAGAGCAAGTTACAACTTGCTAGGATTGGGATTTGCAGTGGTGCACGATACTTACCTACTAAAGGGTGTCACAAATTACAGCAATTTATTCAGTCTCAGCATAATCAACCTTTTGGTCTAGATAATTTGGTGGGGGGAGGGGAGACAGTCCTATGCATTTTAGGCTGTTTCACAACATCCTTGGCCTCTATTCCTTGGATGCTTGTAGTAGAAACCCTCCTTACCTTGATTTTGCCCCTTTCCCAGGACTTGGAAGGCAAGATCATTGTAGATGAACTGAAGCAGGAAGTTATCAGTACCAGCAGCAAGGCAGAGCCACCCCAGTGTACTTCTCTGGCCTGGTCTGCTGATGGCCAGGTAAGTGGGTCTCTGCTTAAGTGACTCAGCTTTTACCTTTTTTCTCCCCCTCTTTGCTCTTGGAATGTCTTTGACATAAAATGAAACCACAAAACTAGCCAGGTTGATTTGAGAGAACCAAATTAGCTCTACCAGTGAACAGAGTACATGTTCCTGCACTGGAAGGAAAATTGATCTAACAAGCAATGATTACCTACCTTCAGTTAACACTTTGGATAACTTAATCATTTTACAAGAGTATGAGTCCTTACTACCAGCTGTTGCTTCCTCTAGGAATACATACCACCTACAACCTGGTGGTTAGAAGATTGGGGGTCTTAAAAGAAGGGAATGCAGAGTTCCATGGCTCTGACATGACCTATCACTGTCATTTCTCCCTTGCAGACTCTGTTTGCTGGCTACACGGACAACCTGGTGCGAGTGTGGCAGGTGACCATTGGCACCCGCTAGAAATAGAGGGCAGAACTTTGGAAATAAAACATTGGTTTGCTGACTTATAGTGTCTTTCTCTGATAAGCAAAACTGCTTTCTAATGCTGGGTTGCATCACAATGTACTGTGTCTCAGGTATAGATCCTTGGGGCCTCGCTTAAGCCTGGAGAAAATGTTCCTTGGGAATAGTAAAATCTCAGTTCAATTTGTAACATAAATAATTGAGTAGGCATTTTGTCATTCCTCAAGGTAATATGAAATATTTTGAAACTCAAGTTAGTGTAGTCTGTCAAGTTGTCTTTTTGTTAAAATGGAGATTTTTTTGAACCCTTCGTCTATGATAAGGCAACTCTCCCCAAAAGAGGTTCTGCTTAAGATCAGGTCCTTTTTACTCCCTTCATTGTTGGAGATTAAAAATTATGAAGTCTGCAGGTATTCATAAATACAATCACAGCTGGCTTTTTCTCAGGTAGTGGCTAAGTAAATATGTAGCATGTTGAAGTAGCTTGTACAGTTTCCTTTGCCATCAACTCCTAATGGTGATAAGGCTACTGTGGCTTTAGCTTCAATTTTATGGGATTTCAGCTAGACGCAATCACATGGAAAGACTTTAGAAATGTAAAGATTCTTGGGAAAACCAGAATCCTAAAACCTCAAAGCAGTGATAGACAAGTGGCAAACAATTTTCAAAGTGCATGCTGAAGAGGGTACCAATAAAACTATGTAGGATATTCAAATGGGGTGAGAGTGAATATCCCAATCTATGGAAATAACACGAGTGGTGTGAAACGCAGGTTATGGGGAAGGTACAATCAGTCCTCAGTTCTGTGTCATTACATTTATTGGAGAGACTGGCTTACTGTGGAAGAAACCCTGGCCCTACATTCTATTTTTGCTCACCTAAAGGAAAGGACTCCACAAAAGAAGCAAATAAACTTTATTTCCACAACACATCCCGTCTTCCCTTTCCCCCAGGAACAGAAGTTGACCTCTGCCATCAAAGCAAAGGACAAAAGCTGACAAGTGACAGAAGGCAAGGGGTTACTAGAAAAATAGATTATACCCAAGGCTCTCCTGGGGATCCAAACCCCTGTCCCCAGGCTCCTGGTCAGGGCTCACCAGATGGAGAGAACTAATATATGAGGCTGGATACTGACACAAGGAACTTCATTGGACAAAGAGGAAAGGAGCCTGGCAGTGAAAAGACCTGGAGGGGCTGGGCGGGGTGAGCTTTACTCCTAATGTGAGTGCTGGAAAAAGGGTGGGGGAGAAAATAATTTATTGGGTAATACAATGGTATGTAGTTTCAATTGTGTTGACCATTCCAGATCTCAAGCTAAATTCTGGCCAGTCTATGGAGGTAGAAATTGGGGATGGAAGGAGTCTAGAATCCCTCCTACCTCCCCCAGAGAATAGACATTTATTACCCAGCTCTACCCTTTTGCCTAACCCGCCTCCCCAAAAAGCTTCCAAATCCCTTAGCTAAAATTTGCATCAGAAAATGGAATACGGGACAGACAGGAGTCTTGCCCAAATATCCCAGCCTGGGAACTGACAAGAAAGGTGAAGAGTAGGGGCAAGGAAAGGGAAGTTAAGTAATAGAGTTAAATCTCCCCTCAACTCCTACTCAAAACCCTGGGTGGATAGAGGGAAGGAAAACCAGGCAGCTGTTCTCATCAGGGACCCATGCAGACCTGTTGGACAGACATTGCAGGTGAGAGAAGGCAGAGCTGCGGGCCAGGAAGGTTCTTTAGGCTCCTAGAGGGAGAAGCGGGCCTGGGGTCAAAGGGGAGTGGGAAGCAACCAACAGTGGAAGGAGCCTTTGAGCCCCCAAACTTATGGGACACCCTCCACCACCACCCGCCCCTCAAGTGCTGACCAGAGGGGCCCCTGCGGGTGGCAGGCTAATCAAGGGCATAGCTTGATACGAGTACCCTTGGAGAGCACTCGAAAGAAAGGGAAGACACGCTCGCCCAGGAAAGCAGCTGAGAAGGTATGCACGTGGGCTAGAGTCTCCGCATTGTAGAAGCCTAGGCGCCCAGCCTCATAGTCCAGGTACACGCCAAAGCGCCGTGGTTTCTCACTTGGGCTCAGCAGTGTCTGCTCCGTTGAGCTCTGTGCCTGGTAGCGTTTGCCATTGGTGCCCACACACCACACTTCGCGCTGGAGCAGGGGCTGTTGGGGTAGGTGGAGCCGGCGGCGGCGATGGTGATGGCGTGAGGAGCTGGCATCCCCACTGCCCAAAGAGGATCCCCCAGAGCCCACCTTCTCCTTATGATGGGTCGATTCACGGGCAGCGCCCACCGCCCAACCCCGCCGCCCTCCCACCTCTACCTCCCAGTAGTGCCGCCCAGAGCGGAAGCCTTGGGCCCCCAATACGCAGCAGTCGGCTGAGAAGCGCTTGGAATGGTCAGCAACCTCCTGCCGCCGCTCTGCCAGGCGGACCCCCCGGCGGTCAGGGGAGAGCATCAGGGCCGGGTGAGCCGTGTCAGGGTCCAGCGTCAGGTCCACTTGGGGAGGGGGAGGACAAATACGCCAAGGCTGGAACAACTGTTCCCCATCAGTAGCCAACTCCAAGATTCAGCCTTTCCTGCTGCCCTCCCCGCCTACCTTCCAGCTGTCCTCACCCCTCCCCATCCTAGAGACCAGACTTTAGTTCCTATGAGCTCCACCTCTTCCCCGACTCTTGTTTCCAGGACCCTGGACAGGTCTTCCCTCTGGCCCTGGCTCTTGCTATCCACCCTCCACTCCCACCATCAACACCTACCTGGTCTAGGTCAAAAACTACTCTTAGCTTGAAGCCCCAAGCGGCCTACCTGTATCCTGCTCCACCTTAGCCCCATTCTTCCCCCCACCAGGCCCAACCTCCTCCTCAGAACCCAATCTCAGGTCTGTGAAGGGAAAGGAAAAGGAAGGTCGTACAGGTGACCTCCCTACCTCGGGCAGCCTGACAGAACATCCGGCTCATTTTCCTCACGATGGCATCTGTCAAGAAGTCATGGCTATGGGGCTGACACGGGTCAGGGGACCAGACCTCTGGGGGTTGCAGCTGTACCTCTTCACACCTAGAGGAAGGGGACCGGGCAGGGGGTGGGACCATGATATTCCCAGAGGGAAGAGCAGAAGCTGAGGGGAAGGAGAGGAGGGTCCAGGAGGCAGAAACTCGGGTCCTGGGGAAGGAAGGAAAGGAGCGGGATATCCAAGAGAGGTAGGGATGGGGAACCAGATGCCACTGGGTCACAAAGGATAAAGGGTGGCAACACACCTATTGAAAGTCTCCTTGATGTCCTGGGAATAACAGAAACAAAAAGAGGGAGAGGGAAAAAGAGACAAAGAGAGAGTCAGCTGCACACAGACAGCTCCTTTCTCTCAATCTGATTCCAGCCAGAGAAAGGACTGAACTTGAACAGGGAGTAAGAAAAAGCAACCCTCAAGACCCTCAGTAAGTGTGTATCCATCTCAATCATCCCTATGCCCTAGCACACTTCTCTCATCCTGCTGTGAGACCAATAATAGAATTTTCAACCCCAGTAAAAGAATTTTTACAACATGACTTAGGCATCTTTCTCAGGATGTCTCTGTCAAAAATTCTTTCCTTGACTCTACTTTAAAACCCTCTTTATACAATTGAATTTCTTTCTTTTCACTGGGTATAATCACACACACACCACATTTGGCATTAACCCTGTCCCCAGCCTCAAAAAACCTTTTGGTCTTAGGTTAAATTATCATGGGTCCTCCCAATGAGAAGAGAGGGAGCTCTGAACAGATGTTTGGTAAGCACTGCCTAACAGAGCAAATACAGGGTGCTGGGGGGAAGGCAGGGGGAGACAGGGAAGGGGGCACTGCTCACCTGGAGCAGCCGCAGGCCCCCCTGCTGGCTCCGCTCCTGGGCCTCCGCCAGCAGGCGGCTCAGCTGGGCAGCCTGCTCCGCCAGGCGGCTGGCCGCTGCTCCTGCACGCCCTAGCTGGGCTTCGTGCATCTCTCGGAGGCGCCGCTCCAACCCTGCCTGCTCTTCAGCCAGAAACCGTGTCAGCCGCCCGAACTCCGAGGCCACAGCTGCCAGCTCTGACTTCATCTGGCTCTGGGATGATGCAAAGGGGATGGTGGATACCACCTCAACACACAGAAACATAAACTTCCAATTTTGCAACTGCTGCCCCTCAATCCAAGGTAATGGAGCTCTGCATCCCAAATGGAAAGGGGCCCCTGTCCCTTCCACCACCTCCCAGCCTTACCAGGCACCACTCCCACACTCCAAAGCACACTGGTCTGAAACTCACTAACTTCTGCCTGCAACTTATCTCCACCCTGGCTATCTAACTTGATTCATTCTTCAGATCTAAATTTTAAAATATTCCCTGAGAGAAGCCTTCTCTCCCTGCTAGATCTAAATCAGGACTACCCCCATAAATACCATCGTATCTCCCATAAATATCATTCATTATATATCCTCACAGCATTAATATTAATTTGAAATGTTGTTTACATTGAAGTATCTTTTAACATCCTTTTCCACCACTGCATAAGTTGTTTGTCACAGGATCCTCAGACCTCAGAACAGCACCAGTACTTAGTAAAAGTTTTTTGCAATGAATAAATTAAAAATTCAGGAATCAAGATATCAAGTTAGGGTCTTGACTATACTACTAATGACTTTGGAAAAGTCACCGAATCCTTCTAGATCAGGAGTCTAGCAAACTTTTTCTGTAAACGGCCAAATGTTATTTTACACTTTAAAAGCCAAAAAGCAAAATCACGGATATCATTGTGTAGATTGTAGTCTATATATCATCAGAGAAAACTTCTGCCTAATCTCACCCCATTTGCCTGGACTGGGCAATCCCAGATAGTGGGCATGCTTTCCATGCAGGTATCATCAACTAGAGACATTCTTGGGACAAAGAGGGACAGGCCAGAGTGAGGAAGGAAGTTCTGACTGGCTAAGTCGGTGAAGGAAAGTCAGCTTCACTCTCTGTCCCAGTGATACGCAGACCCTGACATCTTCTCTCTGCATCCCAGAACCCCAGAAGTCTCAATCTGAGCATTTGGCTAAGAGGACCCCCTGGCTCCCAGACACACTCAGTGTGCGGCAATTGCCAGCAGCAGAGTCCCTAATGTGTAGGTGGCAAAAAAATAAGTACAAGACTTCGGAAGTGGCAAGACCCACCCACTGGCCAGGGAAAAGATGAGGAAAGAGGTCAGACAAGAAGGCTGTCCTGTCTTGGTCTCCAAAGCTCAGTGCCAGGCCATTCCAGTTTCTGCTGACCTTACAAACACACGTACAGAGTTGGGGGTGGGGAGGGTGGTATTAGGGAAAAAATATCTAAAAATACTCCTTGGGGAGGGGTGATCAATCAAGAAAAACAGCTGAGAAACACTGGACTAGAGAAGACCAGGTCTCTGTAACATTCTATCCTCCATTAAACACCATGCCCTCCCCTTCCCATTCATGCTCAGGGTTGCTCTACCTACCACCTACCATCTGTCCTGGGACCTGGGGCTTCTCTGATGGCTGTTATGTAGATTTTGCCTTGCCCACTTCTGCCCTCTGTGCTATCCAGCCTGGTGGGCACAGGCCTTGAAGTGAGGTGTCTGGGGTGGTAAGCCTGTTCTTCAGGCTTGGGCCACGGACCCAACCTCTCTATACTAGATCTGTTTCCACTCCATTCTGGAACCTAGAATAAATGTGCCCCCTGACCCTTTAAGGCCCCTCTCTCTTCAAAACCCTGGGAATGTCTCTACCTCTCTCCCAGGTCCCTCTTCAGGGAATCTTGTCACCACTTCTGAGAGTAGACAACCCATGTTCCCTGCCCTGATCTCAGAGCCAGTAAGCCCTATCAAGGACATTCACCCACCTTCAGTTCTGTCACACGCCTCTCCTCCTTGGCCTTCATCTTCTGCACAGCCTCTAGATGCTTCCTCAGTGGTTCCACATGCCCCTGCAGTTTGGCCTGAGGGAATGAGAAAAGGAAGGTTAGAAGCCTGGGATAGGAGAGGCACCTGCTTTCAGTGCCCACTTCCCCCATCCTCCCTGCATTGGACTGGGGCTCAAAGCCTGACCCCCATCACAGGTATCAGATGAGCATCATACTCTCTTCCTCCCCTCTCTTCTCTTCAGATGATGACAAAGGCCTCCAACCCTCTGCCTGCACTCATGTATAGAAGAACACACCGCTGAGTGTGTTCTCTATAGGTAGGATCCTGGTGACCATAGAGCTCCATACCCAGAGTCGGGGTGAACCTGGCTTGAGCCCCTCACCACACAAGGTCCTTCCATATGAAATGTTCCAGCCCTCATAAGCAATCTTCCTCATAATTTTCATCTCTAAATATTTCTCTGATGATTTTGTGCCTGTGCTAAAAATCTTTCAGTGGTTCTCAATCACCTGCAAAATATGAGGTTCCTTCATTGCCTCTACATTTCTAGACTCCTCTACTACACTTACCCCTTCTGACATAGACTCTTAGTTTTAGCCACATAAAACTGTCTTTTCCCGAATGTAATTCCATTATCTTCATACATGCTCTTCCCTCTTTCTGGGATTTCCTTTCTCCACCTGGCCCAAGGCATTCTTCCTTTAAAATACCAGCTACCTGGGGTGCCTGGTGGCTCAGTCGGTTAAGCGGCCGACTTCAGCTCAGGTCATGATCTCGTGGTCCATGAGTTCGAGCCCCGCGTTGGGCTCTGTGCTGACAGCTCAGAGCCTGGAGCCTGTTTCAGATTCTGTGTCTCCCTCTCTCTGACCCACCCCTGTTCATGCTCTCTGTCTCAAAAATAAATAAACGTTAAAAAAAAAAAGAAATTTTAAATACCAGCTACCTGACCATGGTCCTCCCTGCCCCCAACTTCCTCTGTCATCCCAAGGAACATGAATACAACCTTTACAATACTTCCTAGACACTGTAATGGTTTTTAAATATGTCTCTGCCAGGACACAATGGCTCCTTGTGGGGCAGGGGCCCCACTTTACTTATTTTAATTTCTATGCCTCTTTGTCCATCTGCTTTCTCTCTCACTCAGTTACTAAATGGAAAACAAGGGGTGCCTGGGTGGCTTCGTCAGTTAAGAGACAGACTCGGTTTTGGTTCAGGTCATGATTTCAGTTTGTGGGTTCAAGCCTTGAGTAGAGCACTGGGCCTGCTTGGGATTTTCTCTCTCCCCCTCCCTCTGTCCCACCCTCACACGAGCTCTCTCTCAAAATAAATAAACTTAAAAAAAATTATTACTGGGGCGCCTGGGTGGCTCCGTTGGTTGAATGTCCACTTCAGCTCAGGTCATGATCTCACCGCTCATCAGTTCGATGCTGTGCTGACAGCTCAGAGCCTGGAGCCCGCTTCAGATTCTGTGTCTCCCTCTCTCTCCTCCTCCCCTAGCTCACACTCTCTCTCTCTCTCTCAAAAATAAACATTAAAAAAATTTTTTTTAATTATTATTAAATAAATATAAATGGAAAACAAAACCTCTCTTTTCCTAAAATTTTAACCTTCACAGCAAATATGCATTTGAGGTCTATGTTCCAATCTCTTATAACGGTATCTTTTTCTTTTTTTTTTTTTTTTAATGTTCATTTATTTATTTTGTGAGAGCAAGGGGAGGGATAGAGAGAGAGGGAGAAAGAGAATCCCAAGCAGGCTCCCTGCCCCCAGACGTGGGGCTCTATCTCAGAAACAGTGAGATCATGACCTGAGCTGAAATCAAGACTCAGAGGCTTAACCGACTGAACCGCCCAGGTGCCCCCAGAATCTTTTTCTTTAAAGGGCTGTTAGAGACCAGAAATAGGTCCAACCTGTTTTCTTTCCTTTTTTTTTTATGTCTCCTACTACTTCTGCCTTTTTCTTTGAGAGGTAATACAGAGCAGAAGAGCTCAAGCTCAGACTCCAATCTAAACCTAAATGTAGCCAGGTGACCTGAGGCAAGCAACACTTCCAATTTCCTCATCTTACATGGGAATTGGGAATAACAGAATGCATGTTATGGACAGTATGCTTCACACAGTAGCACATAGTAAAGATCAATAAATGTTATCTTGTATTCTCTACCTATGTCTAAACTGCCAATGACAACCTGATAATGACCCTTGAACTAAAGAGGTTACTGACCCAGAGAAGAGTACAAAAGGCAGTGGTTGTTGCACAAGATGAGTGGTTCTAGAAAAAATTACATTAATAATATTACAATCAACCCCTGACATGAAAGTAGCATAAACTACAAAAAATTTTGTCTTTTGATATTACCTTCTATTTTTCTCCAATCCTGTTCAGAATTTATGATGCTTAAATTTCCCATTTAATAATTTTCATAAATCATTGACAAATTCATGAGCACAAGTCCAAACAGAGTACTATTTTAAGAGAAATTTTCAAGAACTTTCACTTTTTTAGGAGATTTATTTATACATCATCCATATTATTACCCACTCAATAAAAAATATTTCTATAAAACAACACTGTTCCAAACTAGTGCTAGTTAGTGTACAGATTTGAAAAGAATAAACTACGTACCTATAAAATAGCCTGTAAATTAAAAAAGGAATCACTCAAATTAGTTCCAAATAATAAAATCCATGTATTTACATTTGCTGATCAGTTAATGGCAGATTATTTGCATCTATGTGGCCTCCTCAAATTGCAGAGCCCTACTAGGCTGGCATACAACAGACATGGCTAACACAAATTCACAAATAAAAATCCAGTTTCAGAAGCCCTTCAGAAGAGCCCTGTAGAAGGAGGGTGGAGAACAAGTGGAATGTCCACACAGAGCCTAAACAGGTGATATTACCAATGCAGTGATTCCAATGCTAGGCTGGGCTTTCTTAAAGACACTCTCCCTGTCTCTGACTCAGAATCTCTAGTGGTAGGGCCCACTGTACTTTTGAAAACTCCCCTAGTAATTGGGAATATCGCTGTGTGGAAGACAGTTTCTTGTCATGAGACGATCTAAGTTTGTCTTAGCTGTACCACTCATAGCTGAGAAGCTCTAGACTCGTTACTCTAAAACTGGGGTAATGCACAGACCACACAGGAGCTACCCTCTCTTCCTTCTGGTCCCACTGTTTCAAACCCTTCCCAGCCTTCACTAAGTAGTGCTATTTGTGCTGGCTGTCTCACAGACCAATCTCCTTTACCTGTATCCCAAAAGAGTAAAAGCCAGAAGTAGGGTGCAAAGTATTAACCAAACTAGAATCAGACTCCAAGAAGTCACATGTCAGTAAAGTCAAACTAATGACAGACATCTAAATGGTGGTGACACTGTTAACAGTATGCAGGGGCACAGGGGCAGGTCATAACCAAGTCCATCACTTACTAGTAGCTATGTGGCCCTGTGTATATTACTTAAGTCTATTCCTAATCTGTAAAACAGGGACAGAAACCATATCAAACTCACAGGGTTGTTTGAAGTTTTAAATGAGATAGTCCATGAAAAGTGCTTAGTACAGTGCCTGGTGTACATAGTAAGTTAAGTGTTCAGTAAATATTAACTTTTAACCCTGGAAAAATTAATGCTCCAAGGCTTTTAGAGATGGCTGGGTGAGTGAGTGCAGAGCCTGTTCTTCTGACTTAAAAGCTTCTCCCTTTTATCTGCATTCTCAGGTAAGGTAAGAACTTCTAGTCAGTACATCCGACTGATGCAGATTTAACAAAAGTCCTCAAGGACAGAACCAAGCCATATCATGGGGTAGGTAGGAAACCCATTAAAAGGCAAGTGCAAAGCATCTGGGTCTGACACTAGTAGTCATTTCTACACTCCTGCTCCTTAGGGCCCTTTCTTGTTGAGGCCTCAAGTCCTTTCCATCTCCAGGGTCCAAGTCAAGGATAGACTGAAAACTTACCCAGAGGAAAATGAGACTGGTGGTAAAGCCTGAGGGACCTGTCACCTGTACTCCTACACTTAGGGACAATGGAAGTGTGAAACAGCAGTGGCTTTCCCCAAGACATGCAGCCCAGTGTACAGGATCCTTCTCACTCCAACCCACCTTGATGCCACTAAGTGCTTAGAAAAGGAGAATCAGTGCATGAAGTTCTGGGGAGTGGGAGGGGACATATTTCCTTTTCCCAGCTTCTTTCCACCCCCACAAAACTCCCATCTTCTACTTCTCTCACCTTGTACTCCTGCACCACCTCCTCCAATGGCACCACGCTGTGCTGTTTGTGGCTCCTGGATTCTCGACACACCACACATATGGCCTCTTCATCCACCTCGCAGAAGAGCTTCAGGGCTTCCTGGTGTTTGGGACAAATGCCCTGCTCGTTCCCACGGCTCCCTCGACCAGGAGTTGGGTGCATCTGTCGAATCACCTGGACCATGTTGGCCAGCTGCAGGTTGGGGCGGAAGCTCCGCCTGGGAAAGCTCTTTCGGCACTGGGGGCAGGTGAAGCACCTCCGGGGGGCTGGAGGCGGGGGCAGTGGGGTGACGGGGTCTAACTCCTCTTCCTCGTCCTCCTCCAGCACTTCCTCCTCGTCCTCCTCATCCTCCCCTCTCAGGTCCTCCTCCATGTCCCCCAAGTAGTAGTCCAAATCTTCCTCCTCGTCCTCCTCCTCCCACACATAGTCCATGTTGTCCCAGTTGGACCCGCCCATGCCACTGGTCCAGAACACACCCTCCTCTTCCTCCTCGACCTCCTCCTCCATGTCGCCCTCATAGTCTTCATCCCTCATGGGGGTGTCCCACCCTCCACCGGCCCCCACAGCCTCCACCTCCTCCTCCTCTCCGTCCTCCTCTTCCTCTTCCCGGTCTAACTCGTCCCTGTCCTCCTCATCTTCCCCTCCCCACAACTGGGTTACACACACTCGGCAGAAGTTGTGCCCGCAGCCGATGGACACGGGGTCCGTGAAGTAATCGAGGCAGATGGCGCACACCGCCTCCTCCTGAAGGGTCTGCACAGGGTTGGGTGTCATGGCAACGGCAGCCATCTTAGTGTCCAGTCAGCCAGTGTAGATGGGCGGTGGGGGGGCGGGGGCGGGGGTCTTCCCTCTCAGACGCCCTGACGACCCGGCCCCACCCCCACCCCGCCTCTCCACACCTTGCCTCAATCGCAGACACAGAAAGGTCCTCCCGACAACCCCCCCTCCACAAAGTTCCCTACTCCTAGACGACAACCGTGTCTCTGCGAGGGGAGGGGACAGAGCTGAGCGCTACAGCCAAGTCCCTCAGGTGGCCCTGAGTGCAAATCTGTCCCAACGCTCCCTTGGCCTCCTCATAAACCCCCGCCCCTCCTCACTTCCTGGCTCCGCCCCCTCACTTCCGGCCTCCCTCTCAACACTTCCGGTGTCTGCGAGTCACCTAAGCTCGCGAGTTCCCCCCGCGGTAGCGCTACGCCCCCTTCTTTCCTCTCGGGCCCCTGGGCGACAGGAAACGGCGAGGAGACGCTCTAGCAGGCACACGGGAACAGGACGGGAGGGCTACAACGATGGAGGCCCACGTCTCTGTAATACGAAGGAACAGGGAACGCGGACAACTCGGAATGACCGGCCTCCTCCATCCCCCGCCACTGGGGATAAACTTCGGGGAGAGGTTGAGGCTCTTAACGGCCGTCCGCTCTCGGTGCTATGACTGCGTCGGCCCAGCGCCATCCTACTAACCGGACAAGGAGGACAACGCCAGGGACTCCCCACAGCTGATGCCGGAAGCGGAGGGGCGGGTCCCGGTGAGCGCCCTCAAGTACTTCCGGCCCTTCTAGGCCGAGGACTTTGTTGGTTGGGAACTCAGAGTTCCTCAGGGATCCAGAAGGCGACCGGACATCTTCTTCAACCTCCCCACTGTAGTTGGCATTTCCACGCGCATTAGAAACTGCCGTCTGGTCACTGTCGTAGCGTTTAGATGAACTTTTCTAACTGCCCATCAATAAAGGAGTAGTGAAACCGTCACATAAACATTCACACAGTGGAACACTCTTTATCTGTAAAAAGGGAATCCTTCACGATTTACTCTGAAGTGAGAAAAGCAAGGTGCTGAAAAGTGTAGAAAAGGGGGGGGGATTAAAAATGTATTTGATATCTTTGTAGTCCTGTGTTTACTCGTATAAAATAAGTACAATCGTTGCCATCAGAGGGTTTTGTGAAATTAGAGTTAATACAATTTCAAAGCTATGTTGCTTAACATATAGTGAGTTAAGTCATTCAGCACTTTCTGAGTGGGCACCATGCATGCTCCACGTCCAAACTACCTCGAGGTCTGTCTTCGTGGAGTCTCAGTCTAAGAGACTGGATGAGATTCTCAAAAATAAATAAATAAATAAATAAATAAATAAATAAATAAATAAATAAATAAGTAAGTATGTATGTATGTATGTATGTATATATATATAATAATAATAATTGCAATTGGAGCAAAGCCCATTGCTGCTTTCGTACGTAGAGCATCTCTGCCAAATAGATTATTCGGGCGATTGAAATAATACTTGAATTTTTAAAAAGAAAAAAAAAACTGGAGGGGGAGTTACGGGAACGCAATTCATGTACAGAAGTCTCAGTGAGTGCGAAACGCTGCGGAATGCCAAGGCTGAGCACGCAGAACTCACCCTGTTCTCGAGGCGCTTCCCACCTAGTAGGGAAACTCGGAGTGAACGCCTGCTTCCTCGGAGGGGTGGCCTGAAACGCTAAAATCACGAATTCTCGTTGGTGAACAACTGTAGGAAGCCACGCCAAAAGAAGTGTGGATACGAGACCTGAACACAGTTCAGCCGGCAGCTCAGAAAATGCCTGTCACTTACTTGGAAGTCTGGGTTCGCTCAGCCCCTTAATCACCCCAGTGTAGCTTCTAGGTAGTATTAGTCAAGTGTGAGTGGCGTGGGTTTCCGTAGTGTAGTGGTTATCACGTTCGCCTCACACGCGAAAGGTCCCCGGTTCGAAACCGGGCGGAAACAGGACTTCGGTTTTGGTGTTTTTTGTTTTTTGTTTTTTTTAGCCTCCCTTTCATTTAAAGAGTTACCTCCTCGTCCACGCTGCTTCTGCCTCCGTAGGAGAAAGAACTGCCCTCACACAGAGGGAAGGACACGTGTATGTCTATTTCTGTTTCTGGTAGACGCTCAGTGAAGCCGGACCCCAGCAGGACAGAGCTCACAGCACGCCCTCCATAAATTCTCTAATGTAAATTCAGATCTGGCACCTCAACTCTCTTGCTCTTCCCTCTCGGGAACCCGCGCAGCCACTTCTCCCAGGTTCAGGGATGCTAGGCTTCCGATCCTCTGGCTCTAGTCACTAGGACAATCAGGCACACAGTAGGTGCTCCATAATACTTATGCAATTACTTTTTAAAGTGTGTCCTCATCCCTGCATGTAGATTTCAGTCTTCCGAGGTACAATGTAGAGCTTGTGTGTGTGCCCGGCTAGCTCAGTCGGTAGAGCATGAGACTCTTAATCTCAGGGTCGTGGGTTCGAGCCCCACGTTGGGCGCAAGTTCCTTTTGAAGGGAAGAAGACGCAAGGCAGGCATCGAGTTTCCCTCCAGTTCGACAGCGGGTGCTCCTCTGCATCCTTGGCCAAGCAAACGGAAACTGGACGGATGGTTACCAGTAGTCGAATAAAAGAATGCCCCAGCCATAGGCCCTTGCTGGCCAAAAGGGAGTGAATGAGTGCTGGTTGCTAGCGGACAAATGCCCCAGGACATGTTCCTCAGGACACCGTTTTGCTTGCTGAAATTCGTCCATGGTCAACCATATTAGGCGTCTGGTCCAGGGCGAGCTGCGCAGAGAGGGAGGGTTACGGCGTGGCTCCTCTCTGCGAGGAGACCCAAGAGCCTCCAGAGTGGCGACCACCTTACTACGTGACTTAAAAGCTGGCATTCTCGAGCTCTTGCCGCCGCCGGTTTTTTTGTTTGTTTTCGTCAGGAAAGAGGTACTCTTCGTTATCTGAGACCCCCAAATTCTCTTCTTAAGGGTCCATCTTTTGTGAAATGTTGCCCCACACAGAGAGGAATGTAAAAATATCCTTTATTTTGGAACACTCTAACATGAACATCCTCAGTTTACTTGTCTTATCATGAAGTTCTTCCTTAACTTCAACTGAAATTCATTCCGTTACGTTAAATGGTTTTTTTTTTTTTTAGTCCTGCAAATTCAGCCTATTTTCTGTTTTCCGAATGTAGAAGTCTCCCTCACACGCCAGACCATAGGAGAAGTCTTGATCATGTAAAACTGGTTTACTAAACTTGCTAAGCAAAGAATTGAATCTCCTTCGGTCTCAAAGTGTATGGGAATTAGGGAGGGTTTCACATGACACCCTGTAAGGGCAGTCTGGACAGGAATTGATCAAAGTTTGTAAAATAGGTAGATTTGATGGTAAGTCGTAGCTCACTCATGCCTTCCTGGAGAGTTACTTTTACTGTGGTCTTATCTTGGAATTAATGGGTCTAAATAAACTTGTGTCCCAAGGGTTTCAACTTTGACATTTTCTCTTGCACAAATATGGATTCATTTGCAAATTGTGGTTTCACGTTTTTGTTTTGTTTTTTAACAATCTTTACTGGAAAAGGAAAACATTCCTAAAAAAGATCCTGGCTTTTCATTTAAGGGAAGCCCAAGTGGCAGGCTTCTTGGTCCATCTCCCAACAAGCTGGGGCCACACCCTTCCAAGCTTTTTGCTACAATTCCTGCTTCTCTCTCCTCTCCACCCTTTCCACCGCTGCCCCTCCAGCCAGGCCCGGTTTGGAATCCCCTCTGGTAGGCGATCCAGGCTGCTTTTAGAACAAAAGAGTCAAGTGTTCATCAGTTCAGACATTCAGCAAACAGAAGGAACCCTACTAGGATCTTTGGTCTTTTTCCTCCTTGGCTATGGAGGCCATGGGGGCAGTAGGATTCACTCTGATTTACATTCCAGAAGGATTCCTTTAGGAATGATAAGTAAGATGTGTGATGGGAACAAGACTGCATTAGACAGAAGGAACTGGATGGACATAGCCATGGTCTAGAAAGGAAGTGGCTGACCTGGCAGTGGCAAGACAGCAGCCAGAAGGGAGAAGGGTAAAGGAGCTAGGGGCATATGGTTTATACGTGGACAGGAGAGGGAGATCCCAGGTTTCTGCTTTAGATGGTTTAGTAACAGAGATCAGAGACTGAGTGTAAGAGTACTGACAACACTGACCCACTTTTGGCCCTCCATCCTCTTCAAGCCAGGCAATGACTTCCCTCCCACTACGTGTTCCAGTGCCCTGGAGGTTAATGTATGCCTGACCGGAATGCCCCTCATAACATAAAATCTAGGGATTAAGGTCTGGACTGGGAGGAGTATAGCTGTGGAGAATGTGGATGGAGAATGGCCTGGTATGGCCTGGGTGGTCTGTGCTCACCCACTCTCCCTTTCAGTTAAGTTACTCTGAATAAAACTCTGTGAAAGCCATAATGGAGTAGCTTGCTTCCTTTTTTCCATCTTCTCAGTTTAGAGGATGCTTATACTGACTTTCCACCTTCTGACACTGAGGAGTGGGGTGAGAGGTGAGAGAGAAGTAATGAGTTCTGTCTTGAAGAGATTGGGAGATGTCTAAAAGGTTATGTCCAAGACTTGTGGATTTGAAGCTTGGGGAGAGTGGTCATTGCTGGAGCCACTGACATAGGGGTAGAGGCTGGGTCAAACTGTCAATGCCAATGTGACTCTCCAGGGAGATGGCCATCTGTAGATAGATGGACAAGGAGTCAGAATAGGAGTAAAGCTAGCAGCAAAGCTTCCACAGAGGCCAAGGGAGTTAAGATGTGAAAGAAAGGAGGGACAGATTGGTAGAGTCAAATTCCATACATGTTTTAATATGGGAAGGTGGTAAAACATCTATGGATTGGGCCACCAGCAAGCCCCTGGTGACCTTGATCCTAGAGCCAGACTTGGACAAGAAGGCCTCCACCTTGTGCTCTGGTGAAGAAGGGCTTACCAGTTTCAGACAACTCAAGGATCTCGACTCAGTAGGAATCAGCCTCCAATCCAATTCCTGGCTCTGCAGGTCTTCTGGAATCAGCTTAGGCGACCAAAAAAAAAAAAAAGTTTTGCAATATTAAATAATCTATACTGCTCTTACATTTGTATGTATATAGATCTACATATACCTGCATTAAGCCTCATCCCAATTCTGGATGTTCCATGATAGAATTGATTAGTTTTATTTTTATGAAATACTTAAAAGATTTCATTACATTACAAAATTTAAATATTCAGCTTTATTTAAATAACATTGAGTTAAAATTTGATATTTATTAATTTCAATTTCCTCTTTATTTTTAATAGATAATTTTACATAACTTAGAGGAAACAATTATTTTGAAAGCATAAGGTAAAACCAGTTTTATTTTTGGCTTATTTATATTTACATTTTAACGAAATATATTCAAGTCTCGTATTCTTTGAATGCATTTAACATTTCTTTAATCCTTTAAATCTTTAGTCTCAATCCAGCACAAATTGGGTGAGAATTTAAACCCTCCCGCTGTCTCCCTAGAAGAGACAAAATGGAGCCAATTATCTCGTATCAAACATCCGAAGCCACATTTACCCTACTTCTAGAGAGGCCCACTGCTTTCATTGACTACTGTTCTGGGGGGTGTTTTAATTGCAGAATGTGACTGGTTTCAGGACCTACTAAAGGGTTGCGCGCGCTCGGTAGTGAGACAGTACTATTACCCAGGGCCACGGTGGGAAGTGAGAGCCTTTGGTAAACTAGGAAAAAAGGGTTCCAAGAGCTCTGTCTCTCAGGTCCCGTGCAGAGACCGGGGCAGTACGCAGGACTATACGTCTTAGAAGGATTAAGGAAGGGAGACTTTAGCGTGTGTTTCCGTAGTGTAGTGGTTATCACGTTCGCCTAACACGCGAAAGGTCCCCGGTTCGAAACCGGGCGGAAACATTTCGGGTGTAAGCTTTTGATTTAAGCGAATTTGTTTACTTCGGTCATTTGCCCTTGGAATATATGTGCAAATATGTATGGATACATCGTTTTTCATGTACTCTTGTCTTTTCCAATTCATGACCAGTTCACTTCAACCAACACAGTCCAGGTCTCTAAATCCTGGTACAAAGAAGGTGGTCTATGTCTTTAGACATTTCCTTCAAAGAACTTAAAATCCTGTCCGGTTAAAAGACTGAAAAGGGAAGGAATGTCACGCAACCACAAATGAAATATTGAAAAGTGCAAGAAGGAATGAGCTGGAAATGCATGGTGGAAGTCAGGCCAGGGGAAAGTATTCACAGGGAAGATCGTTGCAGCAGTAATGACCACACCACCTACAATGCGTTGTGTTGCTCTTGTCTGGACCTGTTTTAGGTGTCTGCCTCAAAGGAACCTAACAATCCTGCAGGGTACTTAATATTGTTGTTCCCAGTTTGTAGGTGACGCCTCTGAGGACAGACACATCACGTAAGGTGAAGAATCGTGAGGTAGAGGAATAGAAGTCGGAGCTAAAGGATGGAGAAGAGTAAAACAAGGCACGTAGAGAAATTCAAGTAAGCACAGCAGAGGAACCCAACGTTGGTCCTACCTGCGGACCGTTGGTGATTGGCCAGGTGGAACCAAAGGCAATGGCCTCACCATCCACACTATGGACACTACCACGAACAATTCTACACCGACTGGCTTCACTTCCAGCTTGGGGCCTCCCCATCCACCTGTCCTGAGTGGGACCGTCTCCGCTCCTCCAAGTGGCGCCTTCCTCTCGCTCCCCGCGCGCCCCCTGATGCAGACCCACATGGTATCTACCCTGCATTCCTCCCACTGTACAGTGTGTCCTCAGTGATGGAGAGCAGTCAAAAGGACCATCCCTCTCTCCAGAGGTGCCTTGATCAGCCGCCCTCTTCACTGATCCTCACTTGCAGCTCGTCGGCCTCCATCCTGTGAGACGCCTCGTGTGTTGGGAAACAGGCTCTAGAGGTCAAGGGGAAAAGGATTTAGAGAAGCAGTCCAGAGGTGCTCTGGGCCCCCAGTCCAATGTTCCAGGCTTGACAGATGTCCGTAGAGACGCACACTTTGTGGACCTCTGCAGCGCAGTCTGTTTTCACGCCCTGGAAAATAGGGTTCACGCTTTCATAACCGATGGGGCACATTTAAACATTTGACGAGCAACTTCTTTCTCGACACTTCTGTCAAACTGGAAAGCCAAATAAAACATCAAAGTTGTAAATCAAATTGTCTTTAAAGCTTCACACAATGCAGACAAAGCATAACCAAAAATAGCATAAGAAAAAAATCAATTATCTTGCCCATTTCTTTATCATTGCTCTTTCACACTTATTTGTATAACTTCCCAGAACTTACAGATGCATTCACCCAACCAGAAAGGCTAGAGCCCAGCCATGGAACTTAGAGACCCAGAGGAGTGAAGAGTGAAGGATTCTGGATCACACCTGGGAGAAAGCTTCTCCTTCCCCTGCTGCTTGCTTGTTTCCTTGTTTCCTTGTTTCCTTCCTTCCTTCCTTCCTTCCTTCCTTCCTTCCTTCCTTCCTTCCTTCCCTCCCTCCTTCCCTCCTTTCTCTCTTTCTCCCTTTCTTTCCTTTCTTCTTCCTTCCTCTCTGTCTCTCTCTCCCTCTTTCTTTCTTTCTTTTTTCATGTTTTACTGATTTGAGGCAAGTCAGTCAGTACATGCTCCTCACTCCAGGCTCTGCACTGTTAGAGTGTCTCCTGCACGCCCCCCCCCCCCAAACTGACCTTCTTGGTGGCCCCAGAACTCTGAGAGGCCAGCACCATCACTCAGTCACTCTTCACCAGGTGAATTTTGGTTTGTGCCTCAGCTTATCTATGAGCTTTCATTCCTGTTCCTTGTGGAGATAGTAAACAAATTCAAAGCAACACAATTAACACCAAAAACCCAGGTGGGCTGGGCAACAAGCTGTGCAGGAAGCCGTCTGCTTTGAGTCATATTTCTTTGGATTACACTTAGTGCTAACTTGTCATTATGGTTTTAAAAGCTTTCCTAGGCTCATCTTGTTTCAATTAATGCTAATTATTATTCTTTTCTTGATACTTAAATTGTAGCTGCTTGTCAGTGGGAGCCCCTTCACATTGGCCCCTTTATCTGTTCAGCATTGCCCTGACCATTTGAGAGCATCCTTGTTTCCTGGAAACTACTCATGCTTTGGATTCATCTGCAATTTTTTTCCTGCCTTAGGACGGAGGAGAATGTTTAGGGAGCTTCCCCCCCCCCCCTTTTTTTTTTTTTTCAGCGAAGAGTGAAAGAAAAAGGCCAAATCTAGGTGCCAGGACAGTGCATGGAGCTCAAGGTCTCTGGCTCCCCTGCTTCTGAGTACCCCAGGGAAATAGTTTAAAGGACATGAGTTAACACTCAGGGTTATATGTAATTGTCGCTTTGCTAGATCTTTACGTTTTTTCAAATAAGCCCCAATATCATTATTCTACAAAATTATCTACCTAAAATTTTAATCTCTCACTCATAAGTAATTATGTTTCCTTTTGACTTATTTGTTAAAAAAACTTATTAGGAAATTCAAAGTAGAGTTAATGATATTATGAAACCCAAGTACCTATCACCCAGCTTCAACATTTTCCTCTATTCCACAATTCCAGTTTTATCTCTGCCTCCATCACTTCCCACCCCACTGTCTCTATCTCAGAGGATGATAAGGACTGTGAGAAAATGAAGGATATCTGATAGAGTGAGAAGCAAACAGAGATGGGCTACTGAGGGTTGCTGGTGGGATGCTGGATGGGGGGATGGGCTAAACAGTTGAGGGGCATTAAGGAAGACACTTGCTGGAATGAGCACTGGGTGTCATATGTGATAAATCACCAAATTCTATTCCTGAAATCATTATTACACTATATGTTAACTAACTTGGATTTAAATTTAAAAAGAAAAAGAAAAAAAAAGTGACAATAAACTGAGTCAGGAAGATAAAAAGGAGCCAGCCATTCAAAGATCTTGGGAAGAAGCCTCTGGGAGATGGGCAGAGGATTAAAAGTCTCTGAAGTAGGAGTGTGCTTGGTGGGTTCAATGAGTGAAGGAAGACCAGGGACTTGGAGGATAAGGAGCCACAGCTATAACTCCTTGGCTCTGCATTCTGATGACTCCATCCACATCAGCTGCTGTATTTATTTACAAGTGGATAGAAAAAGGTATGGAAGACACTAGATCTGTAGTCTTAGAGGACTCCCAGGCTAATGAGAAATACAGTAGGACCTCAATGTGGAGTTTTTAAGGACAGATGAATAAACACATAGCTTCATTCAGAAGCTTGCAAATAGACAACACACCCGGGGTTTCTAAATGCTGTGAGTTGGTGGTTGAAGCAAGGAGACGGCAGCAGCAACCAAGGTTCAGGTACTGGCTCTACACTGCACCTGTGACCTAATCAGTGCCTCCCTCTCCTCCACACTCAATGAGGGTTCAGATAGGTACATCTACAACTGTCACCTGAAACGTCTAAGAGAAACTATCACCAACGGCTGAGATGTTTGGGATGATGCCTTTCGATAACCATAATTCATGAAGGCACTAGTGAAGTAATGAGTGCAAGGACCTAGTGATTTTCCTGTTCCAAAATTTGCTAGCTTTATAAGAAAAACAGCAATACTTATAAGTTGAATTTAAAACCTTGAGAAAATCTAGGCTTTAACATTGACAACTGTAATACATTGAATATTAATCACAGAACAAGTATGTATTCTTTTCCATATTCTAAAGCCTCCCTAGTCCTTAGACATTAAACATCTCAAATGACAGCAGTTGCCAAAAATACCCAGTGATTTTAATCCAGTTGGTCCTGACACAGAATGGAGGAGAGGTCATTCTGGGTCATCTATTTGGTCACTCTTCCTCTGGCATGCAGTCCTCCAGAATTAGGTTGCTCTGATTGACATTTTGTCTTCCTACTTACCCCAAATTCACATTCCCCAGGACACCAGTATGTGACTGAAACCTGCCTTTTATTTAGGGGATTTTGTACCCATAACAAATGTGATATAATATAAACAGCATTGAAATAACAGGGGGGTATTTGTTGGTCGTTGAGCCATTTCTCCTGATCCTACACAGACCCTAGGAGAATGACTTTGTCAAGCTAGTAAAAGGAAACCACTGACTGTTAAAGAAACAGCTGACACTGGAGTATTTTTAGACTAGTTAGAAAATAGCCATAAATACTTTAAACCTGGAGATAATTTTCTGTTTCAAATGAGGTTTTAGATAAAAATATTCAAGTCTATGGTGAATTAATACTTTATATATAAATTATGTATAATTATTATTGTAGACCACAAGTTCATGCATGATCTAATAAATAATATTTTTAAATTTATTTTTGGGAGAGAGAGAGAGAGAGAGAAAGCATGAGCAGAGGAAGGGCGAAGAGAGTGGGAGACGCAGAATCTGAAGCAGGCTCCAGGCTCTGAGCTGTCAGCACAGAACCCAAGGCAGGGCCTGAACCCATAAACTGTGAGCTCATGACCTCAGCTGAAGTTGGAAGCTTAACCCATTGAGCCACCCAGGCACCCTCATGATCTAATAATTTATACATGCCCCATGTGATATCAAGACCAAATAGAAAATCACATACAAATTTAATTTCTTATGTTTGGTTGGTTTCTTCCTGTCCAAGGGAGAAAATTTGCAGAGTAAGAAATAAACGAGTTTGCCTCTCCAAAGATGTCGTGGCTCTGCAAATGAAGGAAACATAATAGCCTTCACAGAACCAGGCCTAAAAAAGAAAAAAAATAATGTTGTCCTATAGAATTGGATTAGAAGCCATAAATAGATTGACACTGTGATCTTCAGAATCTTTTGCTTGAGTATGCTCCTCTGAGAAGCAAAAGGAGGGTCCCTCTTCCTGTCAGGCCATGCCCTGTAGGCCCTGCAATGGGTATCATCTTATCTAGGACAGGCAGTGAGGGACCCTGGCAATTTTAAGGGGGGTGGAGTCATGTTAGATTTGTTAAAGCAGTCCATTGCCACCAAAGTAGTGGAGAAACAGGCAATCTGATTCATGGCTGGTAGGAAGGAATATCAGCCTGTAAGATCCACAGTTCAGTGATTTGTCTACATCTATAAAATTACAATCACATTTAAGCTTTGACCTAGCAATCTCACTTCTAGGAATTTGCCCCACAGATATGAGTGCAAAAGTGCAAAATAACAACAATATCCTTATTAACTGCAGAATTGATTATAATAATAAGAGGTTGGAAACAACATAAATGTCCATCAGTAGGTGATTTGTTAAATAAACTGTGATTCATCTACAGGGGAATATGATGCAGCTGAAAAAAAAAAAGATTTAGAAAGTTTCCGATGTCTTGAGATGGAAAGATCCCCAAATGTAAGAGTTGTAATTAACTTTTTGTATAAAATAGAGGAAAATAGAAATATATTTGCATCAAAAATATGTAACTGTGGAAGAATATATACAAAGAAATAAAAGTTGTTACCTAAGGAGAGAAGATGACAGTTTTCACTGAATATTTTTATATATGGTTCAATTTTTGAACAGTACAGTTTGTAACCTACTCAAAAGATATTTAAAAACTTATTTTGTGGAATTCTGTGGAAAATGGTATAGTGATTCTTCAAAACTATTAAAAATAGAAATACTTGGGGCACCTAGGTGGCGCAGTCGGTTAAGCGTCCGACTTCAGCCAGGTCACGATCTCACGGTCCGTGAGTTCGGGCCCCGCGTCGGGCTCTGGGCTGATGGCTCGGAGCCTGGAGCCTGTTTCCGATTCTGTGTCTCCCTCTCTCTGTCCCTCCCCCGTTCATGCTCTGTCTCTCTCTGTCCCAAAAATAAAATAAACGTTGAAAAAAAAAATAGAAATACCATATGTTATAATACTGGAGTTAAAATTAAAAAGAAAAAAATAAACACCATATGGTAAGCAATTTCACTTCTAGGTATATCCCCAACAGAAGTGAAAGCAGGAACTCAAACAGGTATTTGCACACCGTTGCTAATAGCTTCATTATTCACAAGAGCCAAAAAATGGAAGGAAACTAACCAAGTGTTTGTAGACAGATGAACAGTTAAAAATAATGTAACATATGATAGAATATTAGCTTTAAAAAGAAAAAAATTTTGATACACACAGATGAACCCTGAAGACACTGTGCTAAGTGAAATAAGCCAGTCACAAAAGAACAAATATATGTATAAGGCCCCTAGAGTAGTCATAGAGATAGTGGAATGGTGGTTGCCAGGGGCTGGAGGAAGGAGAGAATGGAGAGAATGGAGATAGTATTTCCTGGATAGAGTTGCAGTTGGGGAAGACGAGAAAGTTTGGAGATGGATACTACACTTGATCTTCGCCAAAAGGCCGAGAAGCGATTGGAGATGGATAGATGGTGATTGCACAACAGTGTGAATGTGTGAAAAGCTACAGAACTGTACATGTAAAAACTATTGAAATGGTAAATTTTATTTTGCATATTTTAACTATTTTAAAAACTAATAATTTACATATACTTATATAAAATTCACTTTGCTAGCGGTAAAGCATAAATTAATCCATGAACAAAGGTATAGCTACAAAAAAAGGCCAATTGACTGCCGCACACAGGAAATTTCCAGAATGAGGTTTTTGTTGTCCCAGAACACAAGAGGTAGAGAACCAGTTGTCATTAATTGAAATACAAGAAAAGGAGACACATGCGCGCCCAACGTGGGGCTCGAACCCACGACCCTGAGATTAAGAGTCTCATGCTCTACCGACTGAGCTAGCCGGGCGGCTAGAGAGAGCGTCTCAACAATTCTTACTTCAAGGTAATATTCAGGCTGTTTGTGGCTCCAAATTTAAAGGTCGGTTTAGTTGTAATCTAATCAGATGGTTCCTTAGCCCGGGGAACGTAAAGCCTCTAGATCATGCCTGACTGCCCCTCCCACCTAGGTCTGGTTTCTGTTTACTCTGGTCTGCCCGCGACCTAAACTTTTTCCATTCCCGGAAAGCGCACGGGGCGAAGGACGGCAAACGCATTCTTTCTATAGCGCTGGCATGCTCACTCTGATACTTTAATCTGGAGTTCAGAGGTGGTATCTGGGAATTCGAGTAGGTGGGTCCCACGGTCGCCCCCTCCAACCTGTGCAAACTCCAAGATAGGAAGTTTGTCCCCCAGGCTTTGCAAACACGCCTAGTTTCAAAACTTAATGAAAAAGAGGGTTTCACGCAAACCCGCGCTGGAGATGCCGGGGATCGAACCCGGGGCCTCATACATGCAAAGCATGCGCTCTACCACTGAGCTACATCCCCACCTGGCCTAGCGACTCTCTACATGCTCTCTTGACTGTATATTAGCACAGAGAGCGGCTGCGCAAATGGCGGAGCGAGATAACCCAGATGCTGCAAAGCGGGTACCGTAACGCTTGGAGCTGTGTTTCCGAGTCCTCCACTGTCCCCACTGAGGGGACGTTCGCTGGAAGAACAGAGCCAGAATAAACACCTGAAGGCAGGGGGGAAGTCATTGGGCACAATGCCCCAAATGAACTGTGATCCGAAAAAGTGAAGTAAGGAAGACTGTGTGCAGACTGCTACGTTTGTTAAACAAAAAGAAAGGGAGTGTAGTAATTCAGAATTGCAAAGTTGATCGCTTGGGATGGGGAGGAGACTCGAGCGTAGACAGTGGACACACTTTTCGCTGTGAACTGCTGTGTATATCTGAATTTTGAACAATGTTAAATCAGTTCATTCCAAGAAAACTTTATCGATCGCTTACTATGTGCCAAGAACTGCTCTAGAAATCTGGGGGTCCAGCCGCGAACAAAACTGACACAGTCATCCCCTTCAATAGCTCAAATTCCAGAGGAGGGAGTAGAGTGTTAGAAAATAGAGCCCGCGTTGAAGGTTAAAGTGCGGCAAGGTGCGATTTTAAACAGTGTGGTGGGGGCAGGCTTCGCTGAGAGGTTTTTTTTTGTTGCGGGGGGGGGGGGGGGACAGAGAGAGAGACAGAGCATGAACGGGGGAGGGGCAGAGAGAGAGGGAGACACAGAATCGGAAACAGGCTCCAGGCTCCGAGCCATCAGCCCGGAGCCTGACGCGGGGTTCGAACTCACGGACCGCGAGATCGTGACCTGGCTGAAGTCGGACGCTTAACCGACTGCGCAACCCAGGCGCCCCGGTGAGAGGTTATTTGAAACAAGGCTTGAAAGAGGTGAGAAGTAAGCCATGCAAGTATGGGAAAAGAGAAGTCCAAGTAATGGTAAAAGCCAGTTCAAAGGCCCTGAGATAGGATCTTGCTGGCATGGTGCAGGAATAGCAAGGAGGTCCATATGGAAAGAGAGGAGTCAACAGAGGAGAGTGACAAGAGATGCGGATAGAGAGGCTGGGTGCAGGGTATGGGGTCAAAGAATGGATAAGGCCTTTGGAGGACTGTAAAGACTTTGACTTTGAGAAGTGGGAGCCAATGGAGGGTTTGAGCAGAGGAGAACTTAACATTAATCTGACTTAACATTTTAACAGGACTGTTCTCACAGCTGGGTGGAGAAGACAAGGTAGAACAATGTGACAGAAGGGGAGAGAATTGTGATCATCAGATCATTGGAAATGGTGCAGTGGAGGACGTGAGAGAGGGAGGACACACTGAGGAACTGAGGGTGGAGTGTGGGCAATGTATTCCTCTATGGGAGTCATAGAGGACTCCCCAGTTTGGCCTCAGCATCTGAAGGGATGGAGTTGCTGTTAAATGGGGTGGGGTGGGGAAGACTGTGGAAGGAACAGGTGGAGAAGCAGATTAGAAATACAGTTGTGGATACAGTGAATGCGAAGTGATATTCCTTAGGACATGCTGCCCGGGGTTGGATGTGGGAGCCAGGCATCCTAAGGGAACCTGGGTGGGGATGTGTACTGTGGCATCCACAAGGAGAGGGTATTTCAAACCAAGAAAGTGGAAGAGATCACAAGTGAGGATAGACGGAGGTCCAAGGGCTGAGCAAGTGCGGGGAGAGGAGGAGGAAACCACAAGAGAGACCAAGAAAAAGGTAGGAGGCCAGGGATGTGGGTGGAGAGCCAGGGAGTACAGTAACCTGGAAGGTGCCAGGAAAGAGTGTCAGCAAGGAGGAAGCATCAGAGAAGAGGGCAGATGAGGTGAGGCCGGAGAAGGAGCCTATGCCTTTAGGTTAGGATCGCTGAGGTTACTGGTGACCTTGACAAGAGCGGTTTCTGAGGAGGGTGGTCGCTAAAGCCTGCCCTGAGTGGCCTCCAGAGGGAATGAGGAAAGGGGGTGGAAACAAATACATCAGGTAGTTCTGGAGGGACAGTAGAGGGTTGAGTTATTTGGGAGGGAGATTAAAGTGGGAAAATTCATTGTAAATGTATTATTTATTCAAAGCCAAAAATTAAATAAAGAATAAACAAGGGGGAGAACAACAGTGGGAAATAGATACTATGCCAGGCTTGGGGGTGGGGGCAAGAGCCAGGTTCCAGACACTAAATTTAGGTCAGCACAGGACCAGGACAAACCTGCACTCTGGGAACCTGACACTGTGGTCCGGGCGCTAGGCCCAAGGCCTGGCCCTGCTGGGTTGGCCTCAGGCGGCCACGACGAGTTGTGCCCGGCTGGGTGTGGGCTCCCACCTGTCCGGGCCTGTTTCCCACGGCTGCCTGGGCCAGGCTGTGGGTGGCTTAGAGAGGACTGCTGACGGGCTGGGCTAGGGGGGGGGCGACAGAGAGAGGGCGCCAGGGGACCGAGGAGGCCGCAGACCAAAGCCAGTGATTGAGTGGCCCAGAGCAGAGGTGCAGGGATCCAGTCGAGCAGTGCGGTCTGGCCCGCCCACAACTCTCATTCTTCTCTCCGCTTCCCGGCCCGGCCAGCCCTCAGCTTACGTCTCCGCCTGCCCGGCGTCAGCCCCGCCCTTCCTCTCCTAGTGGGTGCTCGGAGGCCCCTACTGGGTCTCCCCACTCCGAGCCGCGAACTGTCGGGTCCCTCGGCTTCTCCAGCACTGCTGGACTTAAGTGCGCTAAGGAAGCGCATGGCGGCGGTGGGGCCGCGGACTGGCCCCGGCTCCGGGGCCGAGGCGCTGGCACTGGCGGCAGAGCTGCAGGGCGAGGCCACATGCTCTATCTGCCTGGAGCTCTTCCGCGAGCCCGTATCCGTCGAGTGCGGTCACAGCTTCTGCCGCTCCTGTATCGCGCGCTGTTGGGAGCGCCCCGGCACAGGAACGACCACAGTGCCGCGCGCGCTGCCTTGTCCGCTGCCCTGCCCACAGTGTAGAGAGCCCGTGCGTCCCGGCCAGCTGCGGCCCAACAGGCAGCTGGCCTCAGTGGCCACGCTGCTGCGGCGCTTCAGCCTGCCTGCGGCCGCGCCAGGAGAACACCGGCCCCCGGAGGCGGCGGTGGCCGGGTGCGTACAGCATGGTGAACCGCTCAAGCTCTACTGCCAGGACGACGGACGCGCCATTTGCGTGGTGTGCGACCGCGCCCGCGAACACCGCGCGCACGCAGTGTTGCCGCTAGACGAGGCTGTGCAGGAAGCTAAGGTGAGGGCGGACCCCACCCATGCAGAGCCTCAGGACCCCAGTTCGGGTCCTGTCTTCCCGCGCAGACAGTGCAGACCTCTGGCAGGCAGGCAGGCAGGCAGGATACCCAGGTGAGACCCTGCCTCTTTCTTCCTGTTCCACTGGCTCTGGGACTGATTGCAGCACTCGCTGGGTCACCCACACACAACCAGTACCATCCTCCCACCCACCTCGAGCTTCCCTCTGGTCTCCCTACTGGATCGCCTAATTGATGCCCCCAGATTTCGCGATTTTCTTTCTGTCTGTCCCTGGCTTCTAGCGGTGTCTCCTTCACACCCCCACTTCCTCTGCCCCCATTCTCAGCCCCCGCCCTTTCCCTGGGCGTGGCTCTGTGCAATGTCCCCGCGTCCTGGAGTGGGACGACCTTCCAAAAAGGTTGGGGTAAGGCAGTGGGTGACTTCTGGGTTGAATAGAGCACCAAAAGCTGTCTTTGGTTGTGTCAAAGATATGGGTTTGAGGCACTTCTCTTTCCCACTTCCTTACTGGGGTGTGCACGGAGGCTTCAGGCACACAGCCCCCAGTTTTTCTTTACTCCTTAATCCGCTCCAGCACTCCCTCCCAGACGTCTTTCTGATGGTGATTAAGAGATCAGAGGACAAAACTAGGCAGGTTGGGCTGCCAAAGGGCCTGCATTTCAGCCAGGATTGTGCACAGATGGTTGGGGAAGTGAGACCTTGAGGTCTTTGGAGTCACCTTTCAATTGCCCCGTACCCCTATGTGCGTCTGTGCAGGCTGTCAGCTATCCCGATGTCCAGACAGGTCTTCAACCTTGCCTCCTCCTCTTCAATTAATAGGGCCTTGTCTTTCTCCTGGATGGCTCCGGGAAGGCACATGTAGGGTTTCCAGAGTCCTCTTCCCATAATGTCTCCCTTCTCACTCTCCTGCAGGAGCTCCTGGAGTCTAGGCTGAAGGTCTTGAGGAAGGATCTGGAAGACTATGAGGTGTTTCGTTCCACGGAAGAGAAGGAGAGCAAGGAGCTCCTGGTGAGCAGGGCACTTTCCAGGTGGGCCCTCTTTGGGTGACAACAGAGGACCCCACCATCCTGGCATTGTATGTGCAATCTTTAAAAAGAAGTGAAGAGTGAAAGTTGGAGGGGTGACAAATGTTAAAGGACAAAATCTGAGTAAAATTTGCAGTTCTTATTGGTTTTATTCAGTGATTCATGAACTGGGCAGTATCCCATCTAGCAGATAGAAAAAGAGCTCTGAAAAGCTATGCAAGCCAAGAGATTTTATAGGCAGTAGGGGGCAGGAACAAGGAAGTTATACTGGGCCAAAAAGCAGATGGATTATTGCAAGGTTACTTTCCCTGTTTGTCAGGTAGTTACCCAACTAATGCTGATCAGGTGACTCCTGATTGACTGGTTTAAGATTCTGTTTCTGGGAGAACTGAAACCGTAATTAAGTCTCTGTTTCCTGATGGGGGACTTAGCGTGAGTGACTCCATTTTGGGCCTTTTGTCTTTTTTTTTTTTTTTTCTAAATATGAAATTTACTGTCAAATTGGTTTCCATACAACACCCAATGCTCATGCCAACAGGTGCCCTCCTCAATGCCCATCACCCACTTTCCCCTCCCTGCTACCCCCCCATCAATCCTCAGTTTATTCTCAGTTTTTAAGTCTCTTATGGTTTGCCTCCCTTCCTCTCTAACTTTGTTTTCCCCCTTCTGCTCCCCCATGGTCTTCTGTTAAGTTTCTCAGGATCCACATATAAGTGAAACATATAGTATCTGTCTTTCTCTGTATGACTTATTTCACTTAGCATAACACTCTCCACTTCCATTCACATTGCTACCAAAGGCCACATTTCATTCTTTCTCATTGCCAAGTAGTATTCCATTGTATATATAAACCACATCTTCTTTATCCATTCATCAGTTGATGGACATTTAGGCTCTTTCCATAATTTGGCTATTGTTGAAAGTGCTGCTATAAACATTGGGGTACAAGTGCCCCTATGCATCAGCACTCCTGTATCCCGTGGGTAAATTCCTAGCAGTGCTATTGCTGGGTCATAGGGTAGATCTGTTTTTAATTTTTTGAGGAACCTCCACACTGTTTTCCAGAGTGGCTACACCAGTTTGCATTCCCACCAACAGGGCAAGACGGTTCCCGTTTCTCCACATCCTCTCCAGCATCTATAGTCTCCTGATTTGTTCATTTTAGCCACTCTGACTGGCGTGAGGTGGTATCTCAGTGTGGTTTTGATTTGTATTTCCCTGATGAGGAGCAATGTTGAGCATCTTTTCATGTGTCTGTTGGCCATCTGGATGTCTTCTTTAGAGAAGTGTCTATTCATGTTTTCTGCCCATTTCTTCACTGGATTATTTGTTTTTTGGGTGTGGAGTTTGGTGAGTTCTTTATAGATTTTGGATACTAGCCCTTTGTACAATATGTCATTTGCAAATATCTTTTCCCATTCCGTTGGCTGTCTTTTAGTTTTGTTGATTGTTTTCTTTACAGTGCAGAAACTTTTTATCTTCATGAGGTCCCAATAGTTCATTTTTGCTTTTAATTCCCTTGCCTTTTGGGATGTGTCAAGTAAGAAATTGCTGCGGCTGAGGTCAGAGAGGTTTTTTCCTGCTTTTCCCTCTAGGGTTTTGATGGTTTCCTGTCTCACATTCAGGTCCTTTTTCCATTTTGAGTTTATTTTTGTGAATAGTGTAGGAAAGTGGTCTAGTTTCATTCTTCTGCATGTTGCTGTCCAGTTCTCCCAGCACCATTTGTTAAAGAGACTGTCTTTTTTCCATTGGATATTCTTTCCTTCTTTGTCAAAGATTAGTTGACCATACTTTTGTGGGTCCAGTTCTGGAGGCTCTATTCTATTCCATTGGTCTATGTGTCTGTTTTTGTGCCAATACCATGCTGTCTTGATGATTACAGCTTTGTAGTAGAGGCTAAAGTCTGAGATTGTGATACCTCCCACTTTAGTCTTCTTCTTCAGTATTACTTTGGCTATGTGGGGTCTTTTGTGGTTCCATACAAATTTTAGGATGGTTTTTAACTCAAAATAAATGTGTTCGGGGGTGGGAGGGAGTGACCTCAGTTTAATTCTTGCAGTGGCTCTAGGAGGCACTAATTTATCCCTCCTACTTTTCAAATGAGGAAACTGCAGCCCAGGGTGGTTCTGAGGCAAGTATAAGTTGCCCTAGATTGATGGGAGAGCACATCTGTGACAGGGGACATGAGAGCATGTGTTGAAGCTGCTCTGCACTCAGAGGTGGGATATTTAAATTAGAGGCTGTGCTTGGTGGGTATGTGTAGTTGAGTCTCTGACCCCTGACCAGTGAGGGGAACGGAACTTTGTCCTGTGGGATGGCTCAGAGTCTCCTGTCCAAATGCCACATCTTGATGCCTGTGCCCCATTGCCTCTCCAACTTCTCTCCTGAGACAGAAGCAGATGGCAGCTGAGCGAGAGAAGGTGGGTGCAGAGTTCCAGGCTCTGCGGGCCTTCCTGGTGGAGCAGGAGGGCCGGCTCCTGGGCCGCCTGGAGGAGCTGTCACGGGAGGTGACACAGAAGCAAAATGAGAACATAGCTCAGCTTGAGGGTGAAATCACCCAGCTCTCCAAGCTCAGCAGCCAGATCCAGGAGACATCTCGAAAGCCTGACCTTGACTTTCTTCAGGTGAGTCTGGCTTGGCCAGAGGTATGGATCATTTATCCTAAGGCTTCATAAACAGTGAGAACAGAGTTAGATCCTGTGAGTTTAGTAGAATCACATACTCAAGCAGAAGGGGACTGGAGAAAACTGCCCTGATTCTTCTGGGGTTAAAGGTCTAAAAAGTTGTGATAAAAATTTCTTGACCTCGAGTCACAATAAAGATCTTACTGGCTTTACTCAACGACGTGAATTGAGCAACATCCAATCTAGCAGACAGAAAGGAGTTCCAAAGAGCTATATGCAAGGCTTATGTCATATTCCAGGATGTAAACCTTATGCCAAAAGTCTCATAAAATAATACTTTACTACTCCGGATGTACTTTGACATTTTCTATTCTATTTCCTTTTAAAATAAATAGTCACACTCTCTCCCTCCTTCCCCTGCTCATTCTCTCAATATTTATTAATATTACTAATATTATTAATAAACTTTAAAAAGGGGGGGGGTTGGGTGGCTCACTTGGTTAAGCTTCAGACTCTTGATTTCAGCTCAGGTCATGATCCCATGGTTGGTGGGATCAAGTCCCGTATGGATCTGCAGTGACAGCAAAGAGCCTGCTTGGGATTCTCTCTCCCTCACTCTCTGCCCTTCCCCCACTTGCTCATGGGCTCTCTCAAAATAAATAAATAGTCACAATCCACAAATTGGTCAAGAATAGGCATTTGAAAGGTGCTGGTATGAGTAACCAGTCATTGCATAAGAGCTGTGACTTATCTGGGGTGGTGTAGAGAGGGTAGGCAACACTGGATCCCAGCACAAAGCTCCAGTGATGATTCTGTAATGAAGAGAGCATTTGCAAAGCTGTGGGCAGAGAGTTGATAAAACACCCAGAAACCAGCCACAGCAGGAAGCCATTGACACCTGGGCCCATAAAGGTGGTAGGGAGTGGTAGTACACCTTATTGCTTATTCCTCTGGGGGTACCTAGATCCCTGGGTGCCTTGGTTGGCCAAGGCTCTGACTCTTGATCTCAGATCAGGTCTTGATCTCAAGGTTGTGAGTTCAAGCCCCACCTTGGGCTATAAACTGCTTGTGGAGCCTACTAAAAAAATAAAAATATAAAAAGTTGCATATTCCTCTGGAAGCAGCACAAGGGGTCAGTTTTATTTTCTCAAAAGTAACTGGAGGTTACCTGGTGCTGATTTGGCTTTCTTTTATCTTTCTTTCCAGGAATTCAAAAACACACTAAGCAGGTGAGTGGACCTAAGATTTCCTTAGGTCTTTCCAAGCTGGCTCTTCTTCTTTTCCACTGAGCTCTCTCTCTTCATCCCCTCATCCCTGACCTCACACTCCCAATTCCCACATTGCCTTACCTATGTACCTTCTAAGGCAAATGTCCACCTGCCTGGCTGTGGATATTCTGCTGCAAGATCAGCCTCTCTTTTTCTACCTCTCCCCACCAAGAGGACCTTACCATCCTAATTGTCACAGCCTGGTGGGAGTGGGACAGTGTTTGTGGGCCTTCCTCAGGCTCTTTGTCCTGCAGATGCAGCAATGTGCCTGGTCCCAAGCCAACCACAGTCTCTTCTGAGATGAAGAATAAAGTCTGGAATGTTTCCCTCAAGACCTTTGTCTTAAAGGGGCTGCTCAAGAAGTTCAAAGGTAGGGCCTGTTCTTGGGGTTGGGCCATGCAGTGCTGGTGGCCATGGTGTGTTTCTGGTAGTTTGGGGGCCCAGGAATGTGTCTTTCCAGAAGGTTTGTTAGAAAATAGGAGCTAGGGTGTGTCAAGGACAGATTGGTGCAGGGAGATGGTGGTGGCAAATCCATTCAGCAGCCCCTGCTCCCAGAGCACAAAGATTCCCCCAGAGACAGGCAGGGTAGAGGGCTACTGGGGCAAGAAGAAGGATGAGGAGGGAGAGCTCAGCTCAGACTAGCTCAGGCAAAAGAGAGGGAAGTGGAAGAGGTAGAGCTAGGATACTGCCCCTTCTTGACCCCTCACACTTGACCCAGTGTCTACACATCAACTCTCAGCCTTCGGGGTATCTGGCTGTAAATGTCAGAGGAGGTGATATTCACCATCATTGCCAGATAGACAATCTTCTGAGTCATTTACGAATATCCTGCTTTGTTTCTCCTCCTCAGAGGATCTTCGGGGAGAGCTAGAGAAAGAGGAGAAAGGTAAGATGGTTCTTGTGATAGTGATTTCCCATTATTTGGCCATGTAGAGAATCCACTGCCTCCCCATGATTGTTTCTCTGGGCTTTGTGAATGGCTGGTTCCTTCTACCTGCCTGCCTCTGCCCTCCCCTCATCCTTGCCTCCCAGTTCTGGCTCCCTCAGGCCTCAGTGGGACCTGTAGGCCTATAAATTGCGGACCAGTCACCTGGATGAGCCTCTCTCCCCATTCCCCCTTCCAGACAAACAGAGACCTCTCCTGGGGACAGGGCTTGTGTGCAGGGGTCAGGCAAAGCAGGAAGAGATTGAAGACAGGAAGGGAGGAGGTTCTTACTACTGCAGAGCTCTGGGGTGAGTGGGATCCAACTCTGCAGGAGGGCAGAGGGGGGCACATATTCATGATGCTAATGATTGATCAAGCTATGTCAGAATTTACCATGGAAGGATCTAAACCAAGTCAGATCATGACCCTCCTCTGCACAGAACCCTAGGACAGCCCCTCTCATTCAATAATGTCCTCTCTATGGCCTTCAAGGCTTCATAGGCTCTGAAATCACTGCACACTCTCCCTCTAGCTTACTCTGTGCAGCCACAACAAGTGCTCTTTGCTGCTTCTGAAATGCACTAAGCACACCCCCACCTCAGAGCATTTGCACTGCACTGGCTGGCCTCAGCCTTGAATATACTTCCTCTAGACAGCTACATGCCTGGCTTCCTCACCTCCTTTATGTCTTTGCTCAAATGCATACCTAGGCCTTTTCACCTTCCCTGGCCACTCTAATTGAAATTACAGCCTTCTCTTCTGACTCCTCTTATTGTCCATGTTCACCATTTATTGTCTCTTCTTTCCTTCCCCCCAGAAAGGAAGCTACAGGAGGGCAGGGATACTGAACCGTGGGATTCCCAGGGCCTAGAATAGTCCTAGAACATAGTACTTATGACAAGTGTGCATATTTTAAGTTTTTATTATGAAAAAATTTAAATATATACAAAAGTAGAGAGAAGATCATAATGAATATTATGTTCTCATCATAGACCTTCAGCTGATATTTTTCATAAACGCCCCTACCCGCTTCTTCCCACTGGATTATTTGGAAGCAAATCATGGATAAGTTATTTCCATAAATATCAGTATGTTATCTCTAAAGATAGACTTAAAAAAACCCCACAAAGCCATAATCACAATTAGAAAAAGTAATGCTTCTTTCCAATACCTAGTGTTTGAAATTCTCCAGTTGTCTTTTAAATTGTATTTGTCGATCTGTTCTAATTGTGATCCAAAGTAGGTTCACACATTCCTTTTGTTTGGCTTCCACTTGTACATGTTTTGGGGGGATGGTGGAGGAGAAGTAACTGACGGGAGCTGGGGAGAGGGCTTGCATGGGACATCTCTCCCTGTCTCTGCCTTCAGTGGAGCTGACCTTGGACCCCGACACTGCCAACCCCCGCCTCATCCTCTCTCTGGATCTTAAGAGCGTGCGCCTTGGACAGCGGGCGCAGGACTTGCCCTGCCACCCACGCCGCTTTGACACCAACACGCGAGTCTTGGCGTCCTGTGGTTTCTCCTCCGGGCGGCACCACTGGGAGGTGGAAGTGGGCTCCAAGGACGGCTGGGCCTTTGGCGTGGCGCGAGAGAGCGTGCGCCGCAAGGGCCTCACGCCCTTCACCCCTGAGGAGGGCGTCTGGGCACTGCAGCTCAACAGCGGGAAGTACTGGGCAGTGACTAGCCCTGAACGGACGCCCCTCAGCTGTGGCCACCTGTCCCGTGTGCGGGTGGCCCTGGATCTAGAGGTGGGGGCCGTGTCCTTCTACGCCGTGGAGGACATGCGCCACCTCTACACCTTCCGCGTCAACTTCCACGAGCGAGTGTTCCCCCTTTTCTCTGTCTGCTCCACCGGCACCTACTTGCGAATCTGGCCTTGAAAGTCTTTGGCCTCCCAGAGAGGGTGAATCAGTCGAGGGTGAATACCTCCTCATCCCAGCTGCCCATGGGAAGCAATGCTGCCCTCTGTCGGAGCCTCCTGGTTACTGTGGGCCTGCCTTCCAGATTGGCTCTGGGCTGCCTTGGAGGGGCTCCTGCAGACCACAACATTGGAGACAGAAAACGGGTGATTGTGGAAAAGGGTTCCGTGGTCAACTGAGTAGAAGAGAAGATGCCTTGGACCCTTGGCGCCTGTCCTCTGCCTGTTGTCGACATGTGGATTCAGCTAGCCTGAGCTGTGAGGACTTGGAGGTGGGTGAGGACAGGAGCCCAGCTATTGACAGAGGTGTTTCCCATCACTGGGACTTTCTACCTGGACTTAGCAGGGCCTCTGGGTCTGGAGCAATAGCAAGTACAGTGCTGTCCTCAGGTGCAAGGGGGCAGGTTCAGGCCCAGCCAGCCAAGTTCATGACCACTTCTGCTTTGCCTTCTTGTCAGCTTCTAGCTCTGCCTTCAGACGCCTGGATCCACCACTCAGGGAGGAGCATTGTACTCCCAGGTCAGAGAAGAGCTTGGGACAGAACTGAAAGGAGATTCTTGACCTGTACATGAGAGGAAAGCCCAGGACAATGGCATTTATCATGGCTACCTTCCAATACCCCTTAATGATGATACAGAGTGATATGTACATCCTCTGCCACAGTGACAGCCATGTGTTCTCACACATGCCTAAACCCCTTTCAAACGCCAAAGTATAGTCTCCCTTGAGTAAGGAGACCAAAGGCTATGGGATTTTGAAACACAAAACAACACTTATAATTTTACAGATGCAACTAATATCAGCATGGGAATGCACAGAGCACAAACATGCCCCTGATATACCCTTCCTGGAACTTGTCAAATGTGTGCCAACAGCAGAGGACCCTGGTGCCAAGGTCTGCTCAGTCTGTGCCCTGGTGGGGTGTTATTCCCTTGGCTAATTGTTCCCGAGCTTCTGTTTGGGTGGGCTTCTGGGAGGGGGTTTTGGGCAGTTTCCTGTTTAGTGCTACCCAGGGAAGGGGGATGAGGAGATGGAAATACAAACTCTGAGCTCATTTCTAGGGTGGCTTAGCTCATTCTTGACTCCTCCAGTCTGAGTGCAAGAGCACAAGTAGTAGCGAAGGTTTCTGCTAGACTGGGTGATCAGGTGTGTTTAAATGTGTGAGGAATGTGTGCATGTATGTTTATATCTCAGATTGAGGGGGCAGGGGTTTGTGTGGATTTTGGAGAGCAGTTTTATCAGCTCATGTGTAGGTTTAGGTATTGCAAACAGACCTAGGTCAATTTGGTAATACCCTATTTTTCATTTGTTGTTAAATATTAGCCACTCCACATTTAGGTGAGGGTCATGGTTTTCCTCCCCCACTACCTAGCTAACTGGCTAGATGAATCTGTTTAGACAGATATGTTGGCATGTAGGGACAGTGACAATTGAATAACCTGGTCTGCAAGTGTCATGGGTTTCTGTGCTCTGTCCCTGAGATGCTCCAAGCACACTTTGAATACAGGGGTCTTACAGGGGAGGCATGACACTGTTCTAGAGGCAGACACAGTGGACATAGCACCAGGAAATCTGAATCCAATGTCCTATGGGCCTGGGTCAGGATCATATAAGTGTCCAGCCTACAGTATAATTGTATCATTCCAGAGGGTGAATCCTATGTTGTGTTCATATATGGAGAAGTTCTAGAACACTGCAGCCAATCCATGTATTTGAATACTAGTCATTTCCACAAGGACCCCCCCCCCTTTAACACTCACTTGCTAATTAAATCGCCTAATGTTATCGTCAAGCCCTGATATTATCTGGGTTTATATGGCTTTTGGACTGAGTATCACAGTTACCTTTAAGGTCACATAACAACTGTGCTGAAGTATTGCAACACATATTACAGGTCACAGAAGGTGGGTGGCTGGTGGAGGTGCCTGTAGGGCCAGGTCTGGGGACTGTACGAGTGGCTGTCTGTGTGTATATTTTCAGCTTTTGTGTTTGTGAATGTGATTGTGTGTCTATCGAAGTATGTGTTTGCAGAGTTAATAACTACATAGACATCTATATATCTGAAGAAATATAACAACAGTTACAGTAACAATCACACATTGAGATGTTCTCTTTTGGTCAACAAGGCAATGCAGTGACTTTGGATGTCACAATGCTGATGTGAGGGTATGTGTTATTGTATGCAATTTTCTCTCCCATCCTTTGGGATCCTAAGATCTGTTAGGTGTTCAGGTCTCTGAAAGCAATGACTGGCTTACCTTGGGTCCTTCTGACCCCACCCATTAGTCCCAGATGCTTGTGAATTGCATGAGCTAGTTCCCTGACAACAGACCCTTAAATGGTTCCTCAGCATACAGACTTGAGGGTGCCCATGGATCTAAGTCACCTGGCCTTGCAGGGACCATAAAGCAGATTGGGCCACCAGGGAAAGGTCCATCACTTACAGCAGTCACTTTCTTTTTTTTTAATTTAAAATTTTACTTTGAGTTGGTTAACATAAAGTGTTATATTAGTTTCAGGTGTACAATATAGTTAATTCAACACCATACATCACCCTGTACTCATCATGACAGATGTATTATTTAATCCCCATCACCTATTTAACCCATCCTCCCCTCCCCTCTCCTCTGATCACCATGAGTTCATTCTCTATAGTTAAGAGTCTGTTTCTTGATCTTATTTTTTTCCTTTTGCTCACTTGATTTGTTTCTTAAATTCCACACACGAGTGAAATCATATGGTATTTGCCTTTCTCTGACTTATTTCACTTAACATTATACTCTCTAGCTCCATCCATGTGCTTGCAAATGGCAAAATTTCATTCCTTTCTATGGCTGAATAACATTCCATTGTATATATATACCACTTCTTCTTTACCCATTCATCAATGATGGACACTTGGGCTGCTTCCATATCTTGTACAGCCGCAACTTCCTGACCGTTGCAGGGCTAGGGCTCCTGTCTCTCACCTGGGCTCTCACCCTGCTCTCTATCCCCTGGGCTTTTAGGGACTCTTACAGAACCAGCACCTCCAGAGTTGAGGTGGGCCCCAAAGGTTGCCTTTTCCTTTATTTTTTTTAACTATTTGAAAGTTTTTATTTTTTTATTTTTTATTTTATTTTTTTTAATATGAAATTTATTGTCAAATTGGTTTCTATAGAACACCCAGTGCTCATCCCAACAGGTGCCCTCCTCAATACCCATCACCCACCTTCATCAACCCTCAGTTTGTTTTCAGTTTTTAACAGTCTCTTATGTTTTGGCTCCCTCCCTCTCTAACCTCTTTTTTTTTTTTTTTTCTTCCCCTCCCCC